>NC_135507.1:49876184-50176184 GCF_052857255.1 Amblyomma americanum
CTTTTCCCGCCTTCGCTGATCCAAGCGGTTGAATAAGCGTCAACTCCCACGCGCGCCACTTCTGAATTCTTCAGCCGACTTCGGCTTCGTGCTCGCTGTACGGTAGACACACATCCGATGAATTCTTGAGCGCGAAGCCCGGAATCTCCGGAACGCCCCCACGGTCTTACGGGCGCGGTACACAAGCGAAGTGCTATCGGGAGCATGAAAGGAGAGAAAAGAAATGAAAAAAAAAAAAGCCTTCAAAACCGCGTCAGCAACTTCGCTGCTCAAGTCGTCAATATATATAGCAGAACATCAGCGAAAACTCGGGAAAGGCGGATTCAATTTTGCTTCCCTCACTATCTTTTCGTGGATCTCTCCATACTTATTTTTTTTTCCTTATCGCACGTTCAAGACGCCGACAAGGGGCCGCGGCGCTGTCGCTCGAATTTCGCCAACGTCGCAAAGATGGGAGCCGATTTGCGCAGACACGGTTCTCGCAATGCACTCCGCTGGCGGGAAGGCCTGACGCAAGTATATATACGCACTTCTCTCGGGATTTCCGAAGAATGCGCCGACCGGTGCCGTCCGTATAGCCTACAGCTGCAGAGGAGCGTGCCTCTTCGCGGGCACTCTGGCACAGAGGTGCACCCGAAGACTCCAAGCGGCGACAACTTCGACAAGTGTGCTGTCATTGCGTGACAACAACCAGTCACGAATGAGTCAGACTGATCGACTGACTGGTTAGTTGATCGATTGACTGACTGATTTATTGACCGACTCGTTGGCTGATCGATTGACTGATTTACTGACTGGAAGGTTGATCGATTGACTGATTTATTGACCGGCTGGTTGGTTGATTGACTGACTGATTTACTGACTGACTGGCTGGTTGATCGATCGGCTGACTCATTCATTCATTGGTTGACTGATTCGTTGATTTATTGAATCAATCAATCAACAGCCTATGCATACAGCCTGTGTCAAAAGTACAGAAGCCAAGGATCTTTGGGATCCGCACACCCAAGTAGATATAAATCACATCGAAGGCGTTCAAAAAAAGCACTAAGATTTATCTACAACGCATATGGTAGGCACGTGTCTGTCACTAATCTACTAAGGCAATCTGAACTACAGACGCTTCAATCCCGCCGCAAGTTACACCGTTTAAAACTGCTGCATGGTATTATTAATAATTTAACAAACATTAATTTTGGCTCTTACATGGAATATAATACTTCCCGCCCAACACGCGGCAAACACAGCTCGACAGTAGTAGTTCCACGATGCCGAACTAAAGCTTACCAGTTTTCTTTCTTTCCAAAAACAATATCAGAATGGAACGGGCTTCCGCGTGACGTGGTCAGCTTGACAAACCAAGATTCCTTCTTATCTGCTGTCGTGTCGCTGTTATAGACGCAGTGTGTTTGTTCATGCTCTTACTTTTGCATTTTTGTATTCTTAAGAAGCGCAGAGTGTTAGTTATTGCTTCTGTGCTCGCTTTTTATTTTGTGTGTGTGTGCTTTGTTGCATCGCATTATATCAACAATGTATGTTTGTTCCACTCCTGCCTTGGCTACCAAATGGCGGCTGGCAGTATTGAATAAAATAAAATAAAATCATTCGCTTCTGGGCCGCGCTGTGCGACTCGTTAAGCACCGTTACCGCTCCTAACCCTTCGACAGGGACAGGCGCTCAGGTCCTCACCGCTACGAAATTTACGACGTTTAAGAACGACATACAAGCGACCCACTATGCAGCTAAGAAGCCCTACTCGGCTCTTTCGACGAAGGCGCGTTGAAACTCAACAGGTTCTCAAACAAAACCTCAACAAAAAGCCGCAGACAGTGCGCAGAGTATCAACGATGCTGTCCCCAGAAGAAGGTCCCTCGATCTGACAGCGCACTCTCCTCGAATGATTCCGGCTCAACCGCAGGCACGCATGAAATACTCTACCTTGCGTAGCTCCCGCAATCGGGTAGTCATTCAGCGTCGCTACTTGGCAGCGCGACCACGACCGGTGACGTCACGGGCGGCACACCACACCCTCACGCACGCATGACGCGCTTTCAATCTCGTTTTCCGCCAAGCTAGACGCTTTCTTCGATGGCGCCAACTAGGCATATGAAAATAATACTAAAGAAAACAATGGGCGGCAGGCACCGAGACGAGGAAAGTGCAAGAGGATTCGCCGGAGTCGGCTTGCGGGGGCAATCAGCGCAACGATTTTGCAATCAAGGCGCCTGTCGGTAGCTGAGGTGAAGAGTGTAGTGGTAAGAGAAAGTAGAGCAGCTCCAGGAGATGGCGACAGCCCCATGCAAGGCGGATAGATATGCGGCGATGAAAAACCTCATGGCTGGCGGTTTAGCATTCCAAGCACGAAATATTGTGGGAAAGCATAATTTTTTTGCCGGTGGACATCACCGCCACGTACCTGAAAGCGTCACTGGAGTGGTCCACTGAGCCAGGGGAGCCAGCTATGCGCGTCTGCAACTTTTTCATCGCCAATGCCAATTTACATAATGTACGCCGGCGGCCTATATGTTCCAGTTCCGGGTTACGTACTGCAGCAATGCTGTCTACTGTGTTGCAGTTTAACACAAGGCGTGATCGACAGCGGCGATAGCCTAGTGCTCTGGTGCTGTGGCCAGCGAAGCTGAACTTTTCGCGCCGTCAGGAGTTCGAATCCCAGAAGCGGATATTTATTTCATTAATTACGCGATAGCGTATACAGCTCGCGATCGGTCGAAAAGCCGTCGGCGTACACATAGTAGTAATAGTTGGCACCGCGCGTCAGAAATAATCGGGGGCTGCGTAAAAAGAAAATCGTATCGTGTTAATTTTTTGGTCCTAGTGATGATGATTGATTGGTGTGTGATAGGCGATGACGAGTTAATGCAATCACTGCAACTGATCGATTAATTAAACAAATGAAAAAATTCAAAAAGAGGTGTCGAGGGTGTCAAAATGCTCAGAATGAAAAGCCAATGCTTGATGATGCTAATTCACTTCTCACATACGCCGCAGGCGTACAAACATCGCACGATATTGCTATAGGGGGTTACTCACCGGAATAATAAAAAAGGAACCGAAAAACCAACACGACGGTTCACATCGACAGCTTTGCTTCGTCAATTGAGGCGTCCACGGCATACTGCGTATAGTCAGAGGAGGTCTCCGCTACAAAATGCCTAGGGCTCTTCAGTTCCGCGGGTCATGAATCTTCAGTTGCATTAACAAGAGCTTACTTAAAATGGTCCTCACACGGATACTCAGTAGTATACCTCTTTATACGCAACGCATCATGCAAAGAGAAGAACAGGGCTGCTCAGCGTGGGGTCCGACGCGCGCGGTCTCACGCATCTTCATCGCGTAGCGTGAGCGTCAACTTTCCCACGAAGAAACGACACACGGCTGGTGGCAACCCAGCGCGTAAAACAGAGAAATGAACTCGAACAACTCACACGACAAACGCCAATAGCTAGTTCGGACTCCATGGACACTCCCTCTTGGAGAAAAACAACGACTGCAGCTGCTATGGACTGCAGCTTCCAGGAAGCCAGTCCATGATGCGCTGTTCGAACATTCGACGTAGTCAGAAGAGGATACAAAACTGAAAAATCGGCTGCAAGGAAAGGAAATGGCGCAGTAATTTCTCGATCGACACCACAACGCCGCCATGAAGGAAGGGACGAAGGAGAGAGTGAAAGGAGGCAGAGAGAGAGTCGCGTAGTGAAAAACCTTGGGTTCCTCTCAAGACTTAGGGTTGTTTAACGTGCACTAGCGCCGCGCAGCACGCGAGCGTTTTTTGCATTCCTCCCAGCTCCGGCGAAAAGTAGCTGCCGCTGGCGGGATTCCATCCCGTGACACTGCTCGGCAGCCGAACGGCGCATGCACTGGGCCACCGGGCGGGTTTAATTGTGCGCAGCCCACTCCAGACGGGCACTTGTGAGTCGTCTTGTAACGAAGGCAGTGTTCAGTATTCGCTGAAAATGTAATTTGATAGCCTTTTCGTTAGTATATAGTGGACAGGGTAGGCTAATTTCCTTTGCGGAAAAAACAAAAATCCCCCATCTCCAACCCGAATTAACATTGTTTAGGACTCATTTCTATCGGTGGACGATGGTGGTGGCGGTGAAGTTGGCGGTGGTAGTGTTGGTGGCGGTTACGGTTATAGTGGCTATAGTGGTGGTGGTGGTGATGGGGTGTTGGTGGCGGTGGTGATGATGATGATGGGAAGCTCTTATATGCCTCTTCTGGTGCACTACTGACGAAACCTGACTAACCGGTACCGCATACCGATGCTACGCGACACGGAAAACAGCCCCGGTGCACAAGGACAGACACACATTGCACACAACGTCCGTGCGACCACCGTCATCCGCTCCCACCAAAAACCAGCAAGCCCGGCCGGGAGTGGATCCCCGGCGGAGAGTGAATGATATACGCGGGGGAGCGCCGTCGCGAATCTCAATCTCCAGGCGAGCCGCTCATTCACTGGGCCAAGCCGGAGTCCCGCACCTCTATATACCTCTCTCGGCTCGGCGCAGCGCACCACAGAGCGGCCTAAATGAAAAGGGAAGATAACAAAGGGCAGGGCAAGGCTGGATGGAGATAAACGAGCCACACGTGCCTTGAAAGAAAGAAAGAAAGAAAGAAAGAAAGAAAGAAAGAAAGAAAGAAAGAAAGAAAGAAAGAACTCAATCGAGACCAGTCGCAATGCCCTAAGACTGGAGCGAGAGTTTCTCCTAACCCCCCCCCCCCCCCCCTTTTTAAGGGCGTTTCCCTCTGGGGTGACTGAGGTCACCGGAGCAGGCAATGCGTCTCCGGAGGCTTACTACCCGTTCCCAGCGAACCGAGAGAGAGAGACAGTAACTCCGCCAAGTGGTGGGGAGGAAAGAGGAGGTGCAACGCCGCCGTGAATTCCGATTAACGGCGAGGCGACCGAAAGCAGAGGCGGTCGGGCGCGCAATGTCTCTTCTTCGCAACGAAGCAGTTGCGAGTAGTTGACGCCACCCCCCCCCCCCCCCCCCCCTTCCTGCAGAGCAAGGACGCTTGGATGGCGAGCAGTGCACTGCCGTGGCCTGAATGGTGACGCCGATTCCGGTGCACACTGACGGCGTCATTCCTCCCTCTGTAGGCCCCCTCGAGAATAAGGGACTCGACGCGATTCTTTTTTCGCTACAAATTTCGTCACAACCTCCGAAATCCTAGTCGCTCTCGGTACATTCGTGGTGAACTTTATATGTCCGAGAATCGCACCTACCGGTTTTGGCAATTCGTCGGGGCCAAGCCTGACTAGCGCTAAATTTGAGCTTGTTTGGCCGGCGCGCAAGTATCACGCGACCTTTAGCGTCTCGCCCGGGACAGGAGAAACCGTCATCGTCACTCTTGAGAAATGCGCCGCAGTGCGGCCTGTACTGGTCCCGCGCACGCTGCACAAACTTGCGGCTTTCGAATGCCGCGTAGGATGGGCAGAATTAGCTGCGACGCAGGGCCACCCGTAATTTAGATTTCGAAGTTCTAGCAATAACCCGCCGCGGTGGCTCAGTGGTTAGAGCGCTCGGCTACTGATCCGGAGTTCCCGGGTTCGAACCCGACCACGGCGGCTGCGTTTTTATGGAGGCAAAACGCTAAGGCGCCCGTGTGCTGTGGCGATGTCATGTGCACGTTAAACCTCCCCAGGTGGTCGAAATTATTCCGGAGCCCTCCACTACGGCACCTCTTTCTTCTTTCACTCCTCCTTTATCCCTTCCCTTACGGCGCGGTTCGGGTGCCCGCCGATATATGAGACAGATACCTGCGCCATTTTCATTTCCTCAGAACAATTATATATATTCTAGCAACTGATGCGACTTTTACTAACGGCCAGATGCAAATCTCAAATTGGCAACCCGGAGTCTAACTGTAACAGTCAACGGTCATAACTCCGTAAGTGTAGCGTACTAGTTAATAACACTGATGCACGAGTTTCCCAACGTCTGCCACCACCGGTATTCTTCAGCACTATCATCAGAGTGATTACGCCCACTGCAGGGCAAAGGTCTCTCCCGTGTCTCTCCAATTGACCCTGTCCTGTAACAGCTGCGTCCCAAACTTCTTAATCTCAACTGCCCACCTAACTTTCAGCCGCCTCCTGCTAACACCGATACTACAATGCCACAAAGGTCACTTCAAAATCTACAGGGGGAGGGAGGGTGGTGCTTCGTCGGAGTACTACCTTGTGTTCGCTGACACACCGGGTATATTGCCCGCTGGACTGCCGCGGGGCTGCTTCTGATTTCGAGCAATATAACCGCGTTTTTGTTCGTTAATGCTTTATTTCCCAGCGTCGTTGGCTCCAGGCTGCTGTATGTTTTCCTTAACCCCCGCTTTAACTCGACCCAACCCATTTCCACCACTGCCGCTTATAAATTTTCCCGAAGTCGCCACGTCCACAGCTCAGCTAGCTCAGCAATTTATCCCGTTCGCCCCCCACCCCCCCCCCCCCCCCCCCCCCCTGATTCTGTTCGCCTGCTTCGTGCCGGTTAAAATACGACTACGAAATTAACAAAACGCACAAGTCGCCCGAATAACGACGCGACATATTTTATAATGCCCAAATATAAAACAAGAGAGAGAGAAAAAATTACGTCAAAGAACTGCGCCGACAAATTCGTGGCGAGGTCTCCACCCCCCTATAGACGGTCGGGTTAAAAACGAAAGGCGACCGCAAAATGAATTTTCCGGGCGAGCCGGCTCGCCCACCCGATCGTGGCTGGCACCGCCTCTGCTGCGACGACGGCCTGAACTTTTCCACGACGCAGCGAATCGTGTTGGCTCGCCGTTCAGTGGTCGGTCTGCGGTTGTATTTCCGTCCCGGAGGGCGGTTTAAATGGCATCGAAGTCACCAGAGAAAGGAGATTAGGAACGGAGGAAGCCCGACGAGCAAGTGGACCCCCAGTCAATTAAAAAAAAAAGGAAATCAATGATCGCCTTCATTTAGGAAATAAAGTCGGCCGCTGTCTCTATGATGAGAGAGACAGCAAATTTTTATTCCGTCTCCTTTCTTCCGAGCAACGCTCAAGGCATCAGTACACGTGGATAACCGTGTGGAACGCACCTGCGCCCAGGAAAGAATGTGTAATTGAATTTCTTCCACCCCGCAGTTCCGGTTGAAAAACGCTAAGGCGCCCGTGTGCTGTGCGATGTCAGTGCACGTTAAAGATCCCCAGGTGGTCGAAATTATTCCGGAGCCCTCCACTTCGGCAGCTCTTTCTTCTTTCACTCCCTTCCCCTACGGTGCGGTTCAGGTGTCCAACGATATATATGAGACAGATACTGCGCCATTTCCTTTCCCCAAAAACCAATTATTATTATTATTATTATTATTATTATTATTATTATTATTATTATTATTATTATTATTATTATTATTATTATTATTAATCAACCAGGTGGCTACACGAAATCGCTGAACATTATGTACGACGGTGGTTAAGACGTAATCGTAAATAAACAATTATTATACGCACCAGAACTGTGAGAACTGCAAGGTGCACCGTATAGCAGAGCGTTTCATTTCGCTCACCCGACAAAATACGACAGAAGGAACCAGAGGTTATAAAGATGCAACTCCCTACACTTTAAACCCGAATACGCCTATAAGGGAGTACAAAAAGGAGTAAGCTGTCCTCTATACGCACTTCCTTTTATGAAAGAGAGTGCGGTAGAGGACATATTACTCCCTTTTTAACCCTTTCGTGTTCAGAGTGCAGAGTGGGAGTAAATGCAAATGTTCCCCCAAAACATCGACCATTACTCCCCCGGAGACTAACTGCAAAGGGATTATCTGAGTAGTTAGCGCCCACACACCTTAACCGTTCAACGTCACAAGAGTCTGGTGCGGTTGTGGTGCAGTGTCTGGTTATGCTTTTGGTTCGGTGTAGCGTGGTTGCGGTGGTGGTGAAGCGTGCGCTGTGGTTATTGCGTGGTCGTGGCGTGCTGTGTGGCAGGTCGTAGGGTGCGAAGCGGCATTTGTGCATTAAGGTCTCAGAGGTATACGAGCTACGAAAGATGCTGCAGCGGAGGACTCCGGATTAATTTTGGATACCTGGACTTCTTTAACGCGCACTGACAACAGCTGTGTAGTTGGCCTCACCTTACCCTGTTTTTGGTTCACAGCGGCTCTATTTTCATTTTGTCGCCATCTTGCCGTCAGGTCAAAGCACACGAGCTCGTGCTCAGTACAGCGGAATACTGCGTAGCCAACAATCCACAACGGCTGGTATGGACCGCGTTCCTAAGAGCTGTACATATCTTTCGAGAAACGCGCGTGCCTTCCCGTTTCAGGTCAGCGCGCACGAAACGCATTCGTGCAAGGGGCAGTTATAAGGTACGCGCGAACGCCGCATTCCCTTTATTCCGAAATCCTAGCCGAGAATTTCGCAATAACGAGCACTTCGCAATAACGGCAACGTCTCGCAACACCGCGAGTGTCCTTCCGCCGAGGCGCGCTTCTGTAACGAGGAGGATTTCGCAACAACGAGGTCTTCGTAATAACGAGCGCGTGCATTGCACGCGCGCACGAAAGCAGCTTGCGCGGTCAATGCAGGCGGCAACGCTTCTCCACTGCTTCGACCAAGAACTGCACGCTTCTTTCACCCGTGCTTTCCTCTTGTTGTTATCCCCGGTGCTTGGTGTTATCCCCGGATTAACAGAGCGAGCGCCGAAGTAGGGGCGACGCGGCCGCTACGCGAAACGACATCGGGGTGTGGGGTAAACATATGACGCAACTTCACGGCAATCGAGACCTGAGCCAGGAGCACGGGGCAAGACTATACAGGAGGTGAAACTCCCGTCTGCGCGAGCGAGCGCAGGCGACCAGATAAAGTCACAATTGTAGGCGCAGACGAGGCCGTATGCAGTAGCGGCGCCTTGCGGCGCCTCCTAGAAGCAGCAGGAAAAAAAATTAAAAAAAATTGCAGCGCCCGGGCAGGCTAAAGCCCCTCCATAGACTAAGTCTATTGAGGGGCTTTAGGGCAGGCGACTCCGGCGGCCCGCGCTCAAAGCAGACGAAACGGGCGTTTGCTTCAGCGGGCACGCCGTGACGTTGTATTTCAGTAGTTTCTTTCCAGGCCGCCAGGCGCCGCCAGCAGGATAGTGGCGCCGCTGGCTTGTGACCTTTTCTGGTCCGCAGACGGGGGAGTTTCCACTCCTTATAGTCTTCCTCCGTGGCCAGGAGCTATGATTTCGTCACGGGCACTCGACTGAAATTCCAATGAAGCAAAAAAAAAAAAACGAAAGGGCAAGTAACAACAGGCGGAAATACGTATTCAGAGAGGACTATATAAGCGGCCACACCAAGGGGGAAGGCAAGTCCCTCGCTATCCGAGCTGCGCGACAAAACGCGTGCCGGAAGTCAGGTGTTTTCTCAGGGGCTACCGGAAGTGTTTGGCGAATGGCGCAGCCGATGGTAAGGCTGGGCGCAGCGGCGTCGTCCGAGTCACCGGCGCATCCGTCTGCTGCGCATGCGTAAGCGCGCCGAGACGGCAGCCAACTATAGCGAGGGGGAGCCCTCATGTCCGGCTTCAAAAAAATGTGACGTAAATGGCCTCTTCTCATTTCTTTCCTTCCGCCACGGGCCACACATAAATCCCGCACCCCATACGCGTGTATTCTCATGATCAATTTTTTTTTCTTAGAGGCAAATATATCTGCGTTTTCATTCGGGTTGTCCCGTCGGTATCCATGTGCGCATGTGTGAGAGGGAGAGAGTTAAAGAAAGAGAGAGAGAACTCTGAGAACTATTTCAAATATCGAAGCTGTTTAGAAGCTTCCAATTCTTCTCCACATGCGCAGAAGCATCAGCAGTGATCTGATCAGGAGATTGCTTTCATCGAAGAATACGCATCTATCTATCTAGAGATTATCGGGAAGATTATCTTATCACCTTACGTCCACTGCACAATGGAGGCTGTTTCTCCCACCGACCTCCAATCAGCCTTGTCATGCTCAAGCCGCGGTCGCCCTGAAAATACCCCAGCAAATCTCGCGACCTCATCTCCGTATACCTAGCTTCAGCAATGCTTTAAAGGGGACCTAGTTCGTCATTCATAGTGACACAGGGAAGCGTTAACCTCTGCACAGACAACACAAAGAACACACCACGTGTAATGAGCTTGGTGTTTGGTGGTGTATGTTGCGTTGTGTCTATAGAGACATGAGCCCTCCCCTAACATCTCCCCTTTCCTTTGGAAGCCCCGTTCACGAACCGCCCCCTTACAAAAATTTCTTTAGACAGTCTATAGACTGTCCATAGACTCCTGTCTATAAACTCTATAGACTCTCCATAGATTTATGGCCATGCACTTTCAGTAGACCTTCGTCTATAGAGTCCATAGACTATGCATAGACAAAAAGAAATACCTATAGGAAACCAATAGAGTCTATAAGAAGTCTATAGACTGTTTATAGACCATTTTTGTAAAGGCCGAGTCCATTGAACCTCGCGACTTTCCTGCTTTGTTGCACATTTTCATTTCAAATCGACGCTCCTCCCTTCCTGCCTCTGCACGTTTCCCTCTGCTTTTACTTTCCATACACTGTAACCAGAAAGGAGTAAAAAAAAAGAATATTTCCTCTACCGCACACACTCTCATAAAAGGGAGTGTGCTAGGGGACAGATTACTCCCTTTTTACTCCCATATGGGCGTATTCGTATTCAGAGCGCAGGTCGCTGCGCTGTCCTCAGCCTATAGAATTTCTACATCCCTCGCGTATACGCGAAAAGGCGTTCGCCTTCGCTTCGATCGATGACGATTCATTGACGATTCCTGTCCGCTCTCCGTCTTGACGTATTTCAAATTTCTTCTCTCGCCTTTTTTTTTCTATACCGCGGGAAAAAAAAAAAACGCTGGAGAATTCCTCAAGACCCGCCTCACTTCAGAGGGCTTCGTTATACGCACCTCACTGCGCGATTCAGCGCACACGCGCTCTACTTTCTCGAAAAAAACCGACGCGAATGATTCGGGACCACGGCGCTGCCGTGCAGTCTTTTCCACACGCAGCACGGACGGAATGTTTCGGGCCTAGCGAGAAAGACGCTGACACGCCGCGATTTTTCAGGATCTACAGTGGCTATACACCGTATCGCGGAGTAGAGTCGTGAATTTCCCCCCGCATTGGTCATCCCCTTCAAGTTGCCCGGCCTCGTACGCGCACTACTACATTTGCATCGTCATTCTTTCCACGTTCAGCCACGGACTGGAACAGCCTTCCACACGACATCGCCGCAATCACCTGTCCAACAACATTTGTGAATTGTTTAGAGAGTATATTTAACAGCGAATAATTTATGCACCTTACGTGTTTTCTTTGTTTATTAAATCTGCTTTATACATGTAACCCACCCCTTATGTAACACCCCCCATCCCGGGGGCCTTTAAGGTAACAAAGTGAAGTGAAGTGAACGGATCCGTGGCAATCGCGGGGAAAAAAAGAATGAAATAAACACAATGATAAGGCACCGACAATGACGCGAACAGGCTGGAGGTGAATTCTAATGCGAGGCGACTCGGCACTGTTCGCCGCATATTATTGCGATGTATTACTGTGCCCTTTGTTGCTTTACAGTTATTTATACGTGCATTACTCTAGATCAAATGTTTAGGGGAGGCTTGCCGTCCCGGTTAGCTCAGTTGGCAGAGCGACTGCTCCGGTGTAGCGGTGGTCCCGGGTTCGAACCCCTGACCAGGACGATTTTTTCTTTAACTACGAAGTTTCCGAGAAAGCTTTCGCCTGTAGCCGTATGTTGCGCTTGGGTGGGTGTCGATGAGTAATTACTCCCTTATCACATGCATTATACTGCCACGCATTACAGGGGCGGCGGCAGACAGTCCGGTTGACGAACGAGATTACGCAGTTTGCAGGGATAAGGTGACCGCAGCTGGTACGGGACAGGGTTAATTGGAGAGATGTGGGACAGTAAGAAGGGAGCAGTTACTCATTGATGATGATGATGATGAATTTTTATGGCGCAAGGGCATCTGAGGCCAAAGAGCGCCATGGCACATGGTATTTTCTTCTTCCGAAGGTGGGGTCACAGACCCATTTCCCAAGCATTTCACCCTAAATAAGCAGAACACCAGGTAAGGGGAAAGCATGTACTAAATCTATCACCGGTGGGTACCCGGCAGCACTGGGGATCGAACCCCGCACCTCCCGCATGCGAGGTGGATGCTCAACCACTCGACCACCGCTGCGGTCGCAGTTACTCATTAGCCTACACCGAAGCGCAGCCATACTGCCATAAAGGAAAGCTATACACAGCTGCCACAGAAACTTCGACGACGAAGAAAAATTCGTCCTGCCCGGAGTTCGAACCCGCGACCATCGGTGTACCAACGGGAGAATATTGCTTATCAATCTCTTTACAAATCTACCCTACCCTGGGGGATTCCTCTAAACGCCGGGCCAAGGTATAGGAGAGGCCAGTGTCCCACAGTTGACATAGTTGGGATGATGATGACGACTACTATAGGTGTCTTCTGTGCTGTGAGCACACGCGTTCCTCAGCTGGCTTTTCGCGCCGCTGGTGCTACAAAGGCGTGACATTCAACGGCGTCCGCAGGCCTGGAAGACACGCCGCTAGCCGGGCTTGAATGGGGGCAGATCAGCGCCAGCTGTCGAACCTGTTATAATATAATAAATGGTCTTTGGGGAAAGGAGATGGCGCAGCATCTGTCTCATATATCGTTGGACACCTGAACCGCGCCGTAACGGAAGGGATAAAGGGGGGAATGAAAGAAGAAAGGAAGAGAGAGGTGCCGTAGTGGAGGGCTCCGGAATAATTTCGACCACCTGGGGATCTTTAACGTGCACTGACATCGCACAGCACACGGGCGCTTTGGCGTTTCGCCTCCATAAAAACGCAGCCGCCGCGGTCGGGTTCGAACCCGGGAACTCCGGATCAGTAGCCGAGCGCCCTAACCACTGAGCCACCGCGGCGGGTACCTGCTACGCCCTCCCACGCAAAACGGGTGGGCGGCGTGTGGAACTATAACGGCGGCCGGAGAACCAAACGCGGTTGCGCATGCTACACATACACATGGCACCCGCTATTCCTGTCGTTCTCAATCATAGAGTTTCTTACTATTAACTAGGGGGAAAGCTGGCGCCCCGCTATTGGGAGTTTGTACGGAGCTCCCTCGAGACCACCTGTACCACCATGGGCGCTCAAAGCACCATGGGGAGGAGAGCTACCGACAGCAGAACTACAACTTTTGGCCAAGAAATAATGAAAAAAAAAACAAAAGTTGTTCTATAATTAAGAATGTCCTAACGTTCAATATCTTGTCTATAAATTGCAACAAACGAGCAGAAAAGCACGTAAATGCAAAGTTTTCCCAAAATCAGCGATGGTTTGCTCTCCTATTGCCCAAGCATTGCAGACCACAAACGCCAATATTTCGTGCTTAACAGGCGCACTTTTAAATAGAAATAAGTTTTTGAAAAAAAATGTCACTTCAACATTTTAAACGGTTTTTCCACAGCATTTCGGAAAAACAAAAATCTTTTATTGGCGTCGTGTGCTGTTGCGTTTTCGCTACTATGGCTTTTGCACACTACTTTTTCGCCGAAGTCGTCTGCGCGCGGAGCGCACCGTGGATACGGAATGGGACATCTCAGTAACGCCACGCTGTGTTCCTGCAAAAAACGTACCGTCCCGCACCAAGTAGCTCATCGCCCCAAGATGCTTTGCGCGCCCATGGAGGTCCAGGTGCAGCGCCGCCAGATTTCCCTCTAGTTAATAGTAAGAAACTCTATGTTCTCAATAGTTCGTCTCGGGGAAGACCGAAAAGCATCCCTCCACTCCGCAACTCTCGCTTTCGCAAAAAAAAAAATAAAAGCGTCCGGATGTCTGCCACGTGTCGCTGCAACTGATAACGATGCTTCCACTTGCCAACGGTTCGCCGATCAAGCGATAAGACAGGTGCTCAAAAAGGGACCAAGGTTACTCATTGAGAAGTGTTAACCGAGTTCGATGGGTGTTAGGGGCAAAGTACCGAGAGGAGGCACTAAAGGCATCCCGATTTGTGCTGAGCCAGCCGTCGAAGAGCGCCGTCGAATGCTGAACCGCCAAGTTTGGGCATCGCCAGAAAGGTGGCGTATACGGGATCACTGCATACGCGATTTAAACCGTGATGCCGAGCCAGATGTTCACCCACGTTTTGCATTCCTTCCTGCGTCGGCGCTGCAATGCCCTCACCTGGCTAACAATCAGGACCACCCATGCAAGCTTACAGACACACACTAGATACGTGGCAGCCTGGATAGCAGCTGGGAAGGAAATGAGCTCCGTGGTAACCGATTTAAAGTGAGTGGCGACGTAGTCTGGCCTCGGGGATTCGCGCATAAACATCCTCGACGCCAGCGCACTTTGCGAAATCGCCGGTGCCGGCGATACCCGTGTGTTTTACACTGTTGGCTTTTAACAGATGTGGCTCAGGTTTGATAGCTTAGGTCGTCCGCAAATGACCAGCTCCCCCCCCCCTTTTTTTTCTTTGTTGGAAGCTCTCAAATTCATCCCGCTTATATACGGCTCCCCCAAAAAAAAAATGGTAGCCGATGCTGCTATGACCAACTCGATACGGATGGGAGGCAGCGGGGCCGGAGCCACTGCTGATGGCTATGTAGTAGTCCAGGTCACCGCAAAGCATTTCAATCATTCAAAGCAACGTTTCACCTACTGATAAAAGACGGGGCGCGTATATGCTTGTTGAATCTGTACCCATGCACCTGCTTCCAAAATCCCGGAAACAGAATCTCCCATCACAAAAATTCCTCTAGTAGACTGTCCATAGACTTCGGTCTATAGAGTCTATAGACCCTCCATAGACAAACCCTAGAGGACAGTCTATAGGCAATACAAATCTTGTAGAAGGTCTATAGACAATCTATAGATTTATGGCCATGCACTTTTAGTAGACGTTTGTCTATAGACAGTCTATAGACTATGAATAGACAAAAAGAAATATCTACAGGAAAGCAATATAGGCTATAAGAAGCCTATAGACTGTCTACAGACAATTTTTGTAAGGGGATCGAGATCGAGAGAATTGATCAAGGACGTCCAACACATAAATATTGTACCCCCACCCCATTTTTCCCTATTTCCCTAAACCTTCGAATCTCCCCCAAAATTAAACCCTGTTTTCGGAAATTCCTCCCGTCCTACACACCAGTTAACGCTTAACATTCGCTTACAAACTCGTAACCATCGTGCGAGTTTTTTTTTTACACATTTTCTAGCTTCTATATAAGCTTAAGATTTGAGTTAAAGCAGCGTCACTCTCATTATCGGAACGCGGAAATCCACCGCTACAAGCCACCTTCCCTCTGTCCTCGGTCTCCGCATAAGCCTCAACCAATGCGCGCGCTCCGTGCGCAGAAAATTAAATTCCTTCGCCGAAGCCGCGCTCCGTAAACGCGCGCGACCGCGAGCGGGCGGGCACGAATCGCATTACGCATTAATCGTCAAAGGAGACTCTCGCAAAACCCCGTTACGTTTATTAACAGCGATTTGCCCCAGTTCCTAACACCGAAAAAAATAATAAAAGACGAATTCGAGCTCTTCGAGAGCCCCGAATATTTCTGGGAGACCGCGACATTCCTTTTTCCCCCGCGCGCCTGCTAATAATAATAATGAGCCCGCGCACTTGGCCGTAACCTAGTTTCTCGCCATTATCAATGCGACACACTCGATCCCGCTAAATCTCATTTCCTGCACCCGTACTGGAACGAACAGACCGCGGTCGCTTCGTCTCTATTTTCATGTATTCGTTTTCCGAATCGGGGATGGTGGGGAGCTTGGCAGATACGCGATGAATTATTTCGCCCAAGCGCAGTTCATCCTCCTCAGGTCGCCAAAAACGCGTTACAGTACAAATTTCGTGTTTTCTTCACTCTTCAGTCATTCCTCGGCCTTTCTTTCTATCTTTTCTTCACTCTTTCTTCGGAAACATCCTCACTACCTGAAGGTGCACGTCGGTCGAGTGTAATGAATTATTGATCGCGTCTCTTTTGATCTTGGCGGAGGTAAAAAATCGCCCGGCGACGCACCTTTTTTTTTTTTTTTAAGACGTGTCTCACATATGTTCCCCGATCCATTCTAAGGTATATGCCCTGGAGACTTACGAGGACGTCAAAGCGGGAGCGCTTTTGAACATGGTTTGGACATTTGTTCGTCCTTCATTTTCCGGCTCTTAACACTCCTGGGGGCGCTGGCTGCGATATTGAAGTTCTTATACACCAAATGGATTCCAGTCCCTTTTGGCCCAATTCGAAAACTCGTAATTCATTCAAGATTTCGTACTCGATTCACTGATTGAGCAGCAGATAGAGCGATAAGTGTCCTACGTTTGGCTCACCGCTTCTGAATCAGTTCCGTGGAAGAAGAACGTTTCCTATTTAATACATACTTTCAACATAACTAAACACCTTAGCCGTATTTCGATCCGAAGCGGGCTGTTTACGTCCCGAATACTATAAGCGAATCAATTAGAATAAAAGTGCGAAGAACAACGCATTCATCGATGGGCCAACCGAACGAGTGATTGTTCATGCTACTTGAAATTCACACTCCGCGCACAAACCATTAGTTTCGAGCGATTACTGCTTCAAATAAAATTCCCTCCCCAGATCTACCGTTGAGCGGAATGCTGTTGCTAAACAATGCTGTAACCCAAGATTGCCTACAGTTAATAAAATCACACCTGATTTCGTCTACACGTCACGAAACCTGCGACGTTGAAATTTTCAGCATGCTTGCTTTGTACACGCTGCAACTGGGAATGGTACTTTGCACAGTCCACTGTGTGCCCTGATTCGTGCGCTCTATACCTAGACGCTTGCCTCATTTTCGCGTTCAGAGCGATTTGATTTCCTGTGTTCTTTTTTGTTTTTGTTTTTTTCTGCAGTAAATGCCGTCGCATACGCCTCGTTTATACCTTTTTCCTCCTCCCCATTCTGGATAAAATAAGCCCTGTGCCTCTTCCGACTGGTTTACAAGTGCTTGCATTGGGGTCTGCAAACCAAGTACATTACTAAAAACCAATGCGACCACCTTACTAGGACCCTATAGACACAAAACCGCAGTATCAAGGTAAGAAAAAAGGTAATCATTAACCACTTCATCAAGCCACTAACCGAATCATCGATCAGTTATCGACAAGTCGCTCCTATCGATCATCAGTTAATTACCTGGGTCACGACCATTTATCGACAAGTCGATCGACTGATCACTGGGCCGATGCCGTCCGCTCGCGAGCTCACGGACGCCCACGCAAACGGATTCGGTCGAGAAATGCGCCCACCTGTACAGCACCAACAGCGAAGCAAACGGCTCAGTGGCATCCCCTCCGCAGTCCCTTTCTATTTTTATTTTTATACTGGAGATCATTTTACAGATCCAAGCAGAACAAATACATATGTAGATATTACAGATACAAGGTCAACAAGTAAAAAGAACAGCTAAAAAATAGGGGATGCATAATGACTATGCGCTGACATTCATTTCCTTAGATTGTCTTTATTCACTATCGAATTCCTTCTTCATCTCTCAGAGCTGATTTACGGGGGTTTAACGTCCCAAAGCTTCCCAGGCTATGAGGGACGCCGTAGTGGAGGGCTCCGGATAGCTTTGACCACCTGGGGATATTTAACGTGCACTTACATCGCACAGCACACGGACGGGTCTCTAAGAGCATTTCGCCTCCATCGAAATGCGGCCGCCGCGGCCGGGTTCAAACCCGCGTGCTTCCGGTCAGCAGCCGAGCGCCATGACCACTAAGCCACCGCGGCTTGTCTCTCATATCCTTCAAACCATGATGATGATGAATTTTTATGGCGCAAGGACACCTGCGGCCAAAGAGCGCCATGGCAACAACTTTTCTTGTACTCAAGGCGGAGTCAAAGACCTATTTCCCAAGCATTTCACCCTGATTAAGCCGAGCACAAGGCCAGGGGAAGCTTGTGCCCACTGCACCACCGGTGGGTACACAACGGCGCTGGGGATCGAACCCCGCACCTGCCGCATGCGAGGCGGATGCTCAACCACTAGGCCACCGCTGCGGTTCCTTCAAACCATAAACAATCATAGAATTTCTTTCGACAGTCTATGACACGGTGCTAGAAGTACTAGTGCTCTATGACTACCTACTAAAAGGCATGAACTCTCATACAATTTCTTCAGACAGACTCTATAGACGAATTATTGCGACTCTACTGAAAACAGTCGCACTCGAACCCCTGACGTTGCACGCTCAAATGGGCGGACGCTCAGAGCGCCGCTAATACAACCTGCGCATATAGTCAACAGCCTGGCTCATCGACCGCGGCGGCTTTATAGAGCCCCCCGCAACGACGACGCCAGACAGCGTAGCGCAACGCCGCGTCAAGCAGTGTGCAATGAAGTCCGCGCGCGCACGCTCAACGGTAATAAGGGCGGAAGAAGTGCCCACCCCCTTCCGCCTCTTCCTTCATTTCCGCGAACTCCGTCGGAAGAAGCCATCAACACGCGGGAAGCCCCGACCACGTACCACAACAGCGGGTGCGTGCACTGCGATGAGGACGTCGAATCGAAATTTGCATGCGCCTCCTATATAACGGTGGAGGAGGGTGCGCTCTTATAGACGCCCTTTTCTGCCCCCCGGGGAAAGTAAGAGAGTAAATAAATAAACAGAGAGATGGAAGAAGAAGGGAGGGACGGACGCATTGAAATGCAGCGCCCATCGCTACGCACGCCAGGGCTTCCGGTGCCCGATCGTGGCCGCAGAGGAAGGGGCGCCGCGCACCGGCGGAGACACGCTCCGGGTATACCGCCGCGGCGACGCGAATTCGGACAAGTGTTCTCGCTTTTCGAGAGCGAGAGCTCTGCTCCCGCACTTGCGATTTCGATGAGGATGAGACGATGATCTCCAATGCCTCACAGGGTCAAACCGAACTTAACTGGGTGGTGGTATCCCCCGAGCTATGGTGTATGACCACGTGATCATATGACTATGACCATTGGGTACCTGCTCTTGACCTTGACATTTGATTTGAGACAGTGGAGACCATGTTTAACAGAGCTTTCGCTCGTATAACTAGGTTCAAGCCATGTTGAGGCCCAGTCATTTTTTTTTTCGAGAACCGGTAGCGCTCGCCAAACACTGCGAAGTACACAGCGTCCGCCCGCTGTGATCATCTCTGTTTAGAATGTATGGCCTCTATGTGATCGGCGCGCTCTGTAACCAACACAAGGAGCTCCAGTGAAACCAGCTCTTGGGCGAGTTGGTTACTTGTCTTGGGCACAGTAGCAGCGCAAAACACACACAAACACAGCAGCGTCTGTGCCTGTCTCTCGGTGTCTACACACTAAACAAATTCTCACCCTCAAGGGTGCAAATCAGCTGTCCCCAGACGAACACCTTTTTGGGTGCTAAAAAGGGTGCAGAGATCAGCACCCTTCAGGAAGGGTGCACAGTATGAAAGTTTAGAGGGCGCGCATCAGTCGAAGGATTTTGCTTCATGGGGAGATCAACGTGGAGCACCCTTCCAACATGCATTCGTAGAGGTGTTATGGAAAAATAGTATCCTTTAATGAGAGTGCAACCATTACATCGTCTAAAGTATCATTAAGTGCACCCTTCCTTAAGGGTGCTGATCTATGCGCTCTTGTTTAGCACCGAACAATTGGAAAAGGGTGTTCGCCTGGGACAGCTGATTTACACCCTAAAGGGTGAGAAATTGTTTGGTGTGTAGTTCTTCTTCTTTTGCGTGTGTGTTTTCCTTGCGCTGCTACTATGCCTAAGACAAGGAGCTCCGTCAAAAAGCGCATTCAAAATGTGCTAATAATAATAATAATAATAATTGGTTTTGGGGGAAAGGAAATGGCGCAGTGTCTGTCTCATATATCTTTGGACACCTGAACCGCGCCGTAAGGGAAGGGATAAAGGAGGGAGTGAAAGAAGAGAGGGAGAAAGAGGTGCCGTAGTGGAGTGCTCCGGAATAATTTCGACCACGTGGGGATCGTTAACGTGCACTGACATCGCACAGCACACGGGCGCCTTAGCGTTTTTCCTCCATAAAAACGCAGCCGCCGCGGTCGGGATCGAACCCGGGAACTCCGGATCAGTAGTCGAGCGCCCTAACCACTGAGCCACCGCGGCGGGTCAAAATGTGCTACCGAACTGCAAACTCCAACAACCGTGGTTAAGTGATATGCCAGAGGAAATCAGCAGGCGGAAGTAAGCGGAACGTGCGATTCGGCGAACAGCTAGCTTCCCGATGGACCGCTTCAGAGCAGCACAGTGGGTTCCAAGCTAGGGCCCGCACACAGTAAGGATGAGAGACGGCACAGGAAGAACGGAGCTAACTGGAGGTAGGTGGGAGAGGCCTTTGTGCCGGCTGCGGACGCAGCTATGTCGCTGGCCGATGATGACGGCGAAATCGCATATATTGTAGTGAGAGCATAGCTCTCTCGACAATTTCCGGAAAGCGCCAAACGCCTGTCAAAGACAATTCTGACAACAGTGAGCGTGGCGCCATCACATGCCGACCTTTTAACGCGATAGCCTTAAAAGGCCCCGTTACGCAGAAAATTCCGGCGCCGGCGTTGTGAGCGAGAAATAGGGTGGCCCGGGTGACCACCCGTCGGAGAGGCAACCTAGGCGGGCCACCAAAGTCATGTGACCACGTGGCGTCATCGAGTAACCTGCTCACCGGATTGTGAGCAAGCTGACCAGCGTGGCAGCTTGCTGTTTAATTAATGACTGCTCGCGAGAGGTTGCTCGGAAAGAGCAACCTGTGTCGTACAAGGACGGACGGACGGACGGACGGACGGACGGACGGACGGACGGACGGACGGACGGACGGAAGGACGGACGGACGGACGGAGGGACGGACGGAGGGATGGATGGATGGATGGATGGATGGATGGATGGATGGATGGATGGATGGATGGATGGATGGATGGATGGATGGATGGATGGATGGATGGATGGATGGATGGATGGATGGATGGATGGATGGATGGATGGATGGATGGATGGATGGATGGATGGATGGATGGATGGATGGATGGATGGATGGATGGATGGATGGATGGATGGATGGATGGATGGATGGATGGATGGATGGATGGATGGATGGATGGATGGATGGATGGATGGATGGATGGATGGATGGATGGATGGATGGATGGATGGATGGATGGATGGATGGATGGATGGATGGATGGATGGATGGATGGATGGATGGATGGATGGATGGATGGATGGATGGATGGATGGATGGATGGATGGATGGATGGATGGATGGATGGATGGATGGATGGATGGATGGATGGATGGATGGATGGATGGATGGATGGATGGATGGATGGATGGATGGATGGATGGATGGATGGATGGATGGATGGATGGATGGATGGATGGATGGATGGATGGATGGATGGATGGATGGATGGATGGATGGATGGATGGATGGATGGATGGATGGATGGATGGATGGATGGATGGATGGATGGATGGATGGATGGATGGATGGATGGATGGATGGATGGATGGATGGATGGATGGATGGATGGATGGATGGATGGATGGATGGATGGATGGATGGATGGATGGATGGATGGATGGATGGATGGATGGATGGATGGATGGATGGATGGATGGATGGATGGATGGATGGATGGATGGATGGATGGATGGATGGATGGATGGATGGATGGATGGATGGATGGATGGATGGATGGATGGATGGATGGATGGATGGATGGATGGATGGATGGATGGATGGATGGATGGATGGATGGATGGATGGATGGATGGATGGATGGATGGATGGATGGATGGATGGATGGATGGATGGATGGATGGATGGATGGATGGATGGATGGATGGATGGATGGATGGATGGATGGATGGGTGGATGGATGGATGGATGGATGGATGGATGGATGGATGGATGGATGGATGGATGGATGGATGGATGGATGGATGGATGGATGGATGGATGGATGGATGGATGGATGGATGGATGGATGGATACGGCTGAACCCTTTAAAGCCACCTAGCCATGACTTATGAAATATTACTCTTCTCTTGATCTTAGCCACCAATCAGATAACCTTCGCTTGGTTACTACTACCCGCTTCGGTTACTTCTACAAGCCACATAGCGGTCGCAGCGCCATCTATCGCAGGGCAGTGCATGGCGCCTCCCTTAACCGCTGCACCACTGCGCCAGGAGTGGCGTCCTGTGTTCCTGTTCTGTGTCTCCGTCCTTTGCGCTGGTTTTCTTTCTGCAATCAAGTACCGACTCGCCCAGCTCTCCACTCTACTGAGTGGTGTGGGGGCTCCCGGGGACATACGAATGTAAAGCTGCCAATGACCAATTCCGCAGATAAGAGCATCAACTCACTGACGCTATCCCGTCACGTCATTAAGGCGGAGCTTAAGTGTCCTCTCCAATTTTTCCACGGTCTATAGCGAGACATCCGCGAAGGCGCCGAGGAGGAGCGGTTGACGTGTCCAGCGCTCTAGGCAGGGGGGGCAGAATTTATGAAAGCTGTCGTAGCTAATGGCGTCGTCGACCGTATACTTACCGTGAGGGGAGAACAGCCAATTGAAATTCAGCCTCGTCGGCTGGCCGGCCTATCGCACGCTCGCGCCGACTGCACACGCTACTCCTGCATGCCCGGCACGCGATGCACGCGTTTCCATTAAATGGCCATCCCAACGCCAGCTATAGGCTTCGAACAGCCCGTGCACCAGCGACCCAGCTTGGAATCTCGCTTCGCCGACTGGGTCATTACTTCCGCCACATAAGACGAGAACGGATCATCACACGATGAAACAGCCATGCTACGAACAGGTCGCGAGCTGCTCAGATGACCCTTGTAAAAGTATTCGGCAGCAATAAATGCTGGCCGAGACGAATAAGTCGAGACAGTTACGGGGTGGGAAAAAGCCATCAAGCTACGAGTATACGATCAATACTCCGACGTCAAGGGCGTTAAGGTAGCAGTGCAACTCCTGGCGCCGTATTCCGAGTTTGCGTCAGAATAAGAGGCGTCATAATCTGCCACAGCGGCCGCACCTGATTGATAAAAAGAAAACCGGAAGCGGATGTCGGTCCGGTTGCGAATGTGAGCGCGGCAGGATGTGACTGCGTTGCGGCTGCCGCAGCGAAACGTCCAGCGTCGCTTTTGCTCTTTGCCGAGAAAAAGAACGCGACCAATGCGACAGAAGAAACTTTCAGCCACAAGTTTGGTTGTGCATCGGGTTCCACTGTAAAGGAGTAACATCAAAGCTGCTTTATTTACCCCACTGACATCAGCAAATACAAACAATATAGTTCAGGCACTCTTTTCTGCGCCGTAAAGGCCGGAGGCGTAGTTAAAGAAGAAAATATTGTACGCAACCACGCACGGCTTTTCAGTGACAGAAGGCGGCCCTTACAGCCGTCGATCGCCGATGGTAAATAAAAGGCAGCTAGCTTGTTCGCACAACAGCGTGTTTTATATTTATCTTGAGGAAAAGGGAACGGAGAGGAAAATTTGCAGCAGGCACTCACTCGCTGCACCATGCGCCCTCCGTGCCGGGCTGAACCAAGACGCCGTGACGACTTTCCGTCTGCAACATCGCTTAATGTAAATTGGTGCTGTGATGGGAATGTTGTGGAGACGGTAATTTAGATTTTTCATTCATTTTATGCAGGCACTGCAAATAAATAAAAGGGATGAGCTATAAAAATCTTCTTACTGTGTTTCTCTTGATATATGCGTTGGGAGACTTCGCAGACGAAGTTTCCATAGGTTCGCCATGGTACGAAGCGTACGCATGCCCATTAATGTCTTAAAACTAACTTGCAAGCCAACTAGCGAGCTCAATGATGCAGAGCCACACCACTGCAGCTATCGAGAACAGTAAGGGACGCCAAAAAACCACCTCTGCCATGTCAAGCGCCTCGGTGTAACAGCGCGTCGCTGGCGACTGACCATCCGTGCACGTGAGTCCATGGTTTCACGCTGGCAGACATTACACACAATCGATCATGATGCAGGACGCTTCAACAGCTAATAGAGATCTCTAGAATAGGAAATTCACGTTTGCGCGCAGTAAACCCGAGTATTTTGTGGGTCATTCTGCTTTATGTTACATTATTCAACATACGGAGACGAGATAGATCGCTAATAGTGGCGCCGTCCAGTTTGAATGAAGAGAACAATTTCTGCAACAAACCGGTGCTCGTTAGGCCTAGGAGCTACCGATTCGTCCAACGAAATAAAAAACAGGACGAATTTATCGTCCACCCAATTTGTAGTAGGCAACACAAGACGAAGCGAAAGTCCCGTGCCCAGTTTGTAGCCATTTCAGGGGCCGAAAAACGCAGTAACATCGACGAGCTCACTTCGAAGCGAGAGGCTGCACTTCCGAGCGCGCCGCCATGTTGGCTGTCGAGCATCTGCTGCTTACGCTCTGTGCTTGACGTCACCGTCCGGTTTCTTCGACCCTTTTCCCCGCATCCGAACCACCGCATACGCTTCCGGCGTTTCGACCAGTCTGGTGTGCCCGCTGTGGCAGATTATGCCGCTTTTTATTATGACACAAACTCGGAATACGGACCCTGGAAGCATCACGGTCCTTTGCGAAGATGCGAAATAAATTTGGAGTTCATTTGTTCCAAGTCCGCCGTGCGGTGTTGGGCCTGCGTGTCCGCGTCTGGAAGAAAGATGTATACCTTTCCCATCGCGACAGATATGTTCGGGTCTCGTGATTGGCCGGTACTTGAAGACAACGCCTCGCTGACGTCACGAGTGGGAGCTTTCCGAGAATGCTGCCGCCTATCCCCCTTTGCCGGTTCACGACACGCCTTTCCTTTAGGCAGCACACGTTATGAATGGTTGGTTGGTTTGTCTTGTGTTTTTTTTTTGGCGGGGGGAAAGGAAACGGCGCAGTATCTGCCTCACATATCGGCGGACACCTGAACAGCGCCCTAAGGGAAGGGATAAGGGAGGGAGTGAAAGAAAAAAGGAAGAAGGAGGTGCCGTAGTGGAGGGCTCCGGAATAATTTCGACCACCTGGGGATCTTTAACGTGCACTGACATCGCACAGCACACAGGCGCCTTAGCGTTATGAATGGAACAAGGCTTAGAAGGAAGCGAGTTTTTTTTCTCTATAAAACTTTATATTTATTGCACTTCATATCATGGATATTTTGTCATGCGAATTTCAAAACACTGTAATGAGAGCTGTATACTAAACTGCAAAACATCCGCGTATTTTGTCATCCTTAGAAGTGTAATAATGGCTTCTTCTTCTACCTGTCTGCCCTTTTTACACCTTCGTAACGCATTCAGCGTACTGTATTAGAAGCATCTGACTTTATTGCCGCAAGGACATCTTGGAATACGAGTGTCGTGACAAACGTGCTTGGTCTACAGGAAGTACGGTCAAAGACGCATTTTTCTAAGCATCGTAATGCAAGCCTCGTATTTTTTGAACTTATTTTTCTGCGCACTGTTACCACCGCATCATTACTATACTGAAATTTCCTGCCGCCTGCTTTTTGTATTTTGTTTCTATACCTAATCCATAAAAGGGCACACTGCGCTTCGAACCTTCGGGAGCCATCTTTAATTTACATGTGTGAACTCATTGTCTTCGCATTCAAGAAAACCCTCTTTAATTAATTTGATTCCATCGATTTCACGAACGTCGAAGAAGCTCCCGCAGCACGCCCCTAAGTGCTCGTGGTACAAAACTAAAAAAAAAAAGCTGAGTTCACCTTTTCCAAACCAGCCGGAACGGGCCCACCAGGAAGACGGGAAATTTGAAGCTGAACCGAGTAATTTAGTCAGGGAATTCGTAATGGAGAAAGGGCGGGAAATAAAAGAGAGGCAACATACAGCTAAACTCACGCCAGAAAAGATGGCCGGGTAAATGTTGGTTTCTCAGCGAAAATGAAAGAATCGAGGCTGAAAGACTCGAAAACCACAGCAGGAGAAAATTCGTTCCCGAAACTCCATGACCTTCGCGTCAGACCGCGGTTAGAAGTTCGCCACGTTTCTATATTTTTTTTTTCTTTTACAGGGAAACGGCAAAATGGCTTCGCTCAAGCGTGTCGTCTCAACAGCTTGGCGGATTGAACGAGCCTCCAGCAACGCGCCCGCGGGGGACGCCTTATTTGAAGAAGGCAGTTTTGCACGAACGCAAGATGGAGCTGGTTATAAGCCCCTACAAAGAGAAATAAAAACAGCGACAGTGGCTGTTCTCACCGAAAAAAAAAAAACCCCACCAAGCTTGAACACAGACACATCACCGTATTCCTTCAGGGATCGATGCATCGATGCTAATGCAAGGTCGATTTCATGCCAGTCGGAGGCGTTGCTGTTGAATCGTCGTATATAGCAGTGATAGTTTAGCATTAGCTTAAGTTTTTGTTTGTTTTTTGGCGAGGACGTGAAATGAGCGACGACCGCACACAAATGGAATAGCCCAATCGATCGTGGCGCCGCGCATCGTCTGCAGACGGAAGGAATCCGACCACTCTTCTGCGCCATCGATTCTGGTTCATCATTTGAGTTAGTACAGACCTCTGCGATAAGCGATCCCAGGGCGTCGCCATATTGCTCGCTGGACTGTTGCGCGCACCAGGCGCTATAGAACGTTGGACCGCAGAGAAACTGGTCTTCACTCTTTCTTTAAACTGACTGTCTCCTGCATTCCATTCCCCCTTTCACAACTTAAGCATCATGGCACACTTCTCGAATAAAAAAAAAGCGCGGCGCGAGCTTAAACCGGTTTGCAACAGTCCAAATACCGTTTGTGTCGAGATCTGCGTGCAAGCTACGGAACGCTAAGCGTTAACAGCGAAAGCAGCGACCACACTCGCACGCATGCCCTCTCGCCATTCTTGCGACGGCGGCTAATCATTAAGGTTACGTCTCTCGATAGCAAGCCGTGAATCATTGCGTACCCGCCGCGGTGGCTCAGTGGTTAGGGCGCTCGACTACTGATCCGGAGTTCCCGGGTTCGAACCCGACCGCGGCGGCCGCGTTTTTATGGAGGAAAAACGCTAAGGCGCCCGCGTGCTGTGCGATGTCAGTGCACGTTAAAGATCCCCAGGTGGTCGAAATTATTCCGGAGCCCTCCACCACGGTACCTCTTTCTTCCTTTCTTCTTTCACAGCATCCTTTATCCCTTTTCCTTACGGCGCGGTTCAGGTGTCCGCCGATATATGAGACAGATACTGCGCCATTTCCTTTCCCCAAAAACCAATTAGTATATAATCACTGCAAAACACAACGCTAACTAAACTGGTAACAACGACCTTTACAGATGCAGTGATATCCTCGCCATGTACAACGAGGACCGCTATACAGGCATCATTTCTGCAACATATCCAAGATCAGGGAGCTCAGAAATGCGAAAACAAAATTCTCAAAAATGGGTTTCAACGCTTGTTGAAGAAGTGAGTCTCTAATGCCATGCCTGTTTCTGTGTAGGCCTTCTTGGCAGAACCCAGCTGACGTCGCCGCATGAGCTGTACGCGGAGTCGGATGCGTGGCCAAGCCTCCCGCCATCAGGGATATTACAACCAACGTACTGTGCAATTCACGGCCTCAGCATGCCGTAATGTTTGTTGTGATCACGATGACATCAAGAGAGACAGTGCCAAGTGTCACCTTGTGCTGCATGCCGCAGATGAAGTGATGATAACGAGATACAGTTGAACCTCGTTATAACGGATTTGAAGGGGTCCGACGATTACTTCGTAATAACCGTAGTTTCGTTATATCCCGTGTTGACCGGGCTTTCAAGGGGAATTGTCATTCCTTCGTTACGTCCATTATTTAGTTATAACCCGTTTCGTTACAACGAAGTTCGACTGTACAACTTTAATTGACTCATAATTACACGCCTTGCGATTATATGATCACCCCGCGAGTTTTGATGGCACTAACTGGTAAATAACAAAAAATTGAAGCACTGGGAATCTAAAAGCGGATGCATGGAAGGCAGTTGGTGCGAAATTATAAGTTTACGCGCTTCAGAGTTCGTGCTTTCCTGCGTCCTGATGTATGTCCATGCAAGGCACGCGTTCTCAAGGTATACGCAAGGCTTCCAGCAGCGGCTCAAACTACACTTACTTCCACCCTTCACTAATTCCGAAGTTTCCAGCGTAGAAGAAAACGGCCACCCATTAAACTTGCGTTATTACGGCACGTGTCGCAGGGCACCTGTAACTCACCACGTGTGCTGATTCCGCGCGCAACGAGGCAGTGCTGCCTAATAAATTTACTGGAAGTACTAATTCCCCCCCCCCCCCTATTATAAAGAGTTCAGCATACAGAGATAACGTTCGCAGCGCGCATACGGTGCCTTTTTTTAATATATAACGACCAGCGGCAGCCCCGCTTCCGGACGCAAACTGTTTCCGCCCACTGCGTCCTTCCCAGAGCGGTTCGTCGGCGTGAGGACGCGTTTCGCGACAGTTTAATTTCTTTGCGCCTTCTAACGCGGGTTTTGCAGCCCCAGAAAAAGCAAACTTGAACGCGGAAAAGTGCGCGCCGACGCACCACGGAAATTTATGCCTAAAACTTCCGGCAGCGAGGAATAAAATGGCGGACCGTGCGCACGCTGTCGACACACACACACACACACACACACACACACACACACACACACACACACACACACACACACACACACACACACACACATATATATATATATATATATATATATATATATATATATATATATATATATATATATATATATATATATATATATATATATATATATATATATATATATATATATATATATATATATAGAGAGAGAGAGAGAGAGAGAGAGAGAGAGAGAGAGGTGACCATCGTTTCCCAAAATAGCCTAGTGGGAAAAAGAGGTGAAATCGCCTATGGCAGTTTCTTAGCGAGCGCTTTAGTATCCCCGCTAGGGAACGCCGGGAAGCGTGAACTTCGTGTTAGGCTTGGCGTGGCTATAGTTTGACCAAGAACGTGGATGTTATTTTTAAAACTTGGCTGCGCCGCGATGCTCCCAATGTACGCAAAGAAAATTATTTTAACAATGCGTATTTCATTCATTTAATAACTTGCAAGTAAATGCTGTACGGAAATTATGGAAGCATTTCAACGAGCAGTGTTGTATTCTCGGAACTCAGTTCCCGTTTTTGGCCGATTATACTATTCAAGAGAAATGTACCCGGTTCATATTTCCGGGCCCTACTGCGGTATAGATCGTCACAAGTAAAGCATGCCGAGTTCTAGGTTTCCTGCGCATAAATGCAAGGAAGTTATCACTTCAGACCAATTAAGATATCATTGCACAAATCAAATGTGCGATCTATTCTTGATTACGCCTGCGCTGTGTGAGGTCCATGGGTGGCATGCGATGTAAACCGATTAGAAAGAATCCAAAACATAGCGATTCGCTTACTTTTTTTCAAATTATACTAGGAATTTTAGTGTTTCAACCGGGAAAAAAAGCCTTGGCTGGACATCACTACAGAAACGTAGGGAATATCTTAGACTGAAACTTTTTCACAACATATTTTACTCTTGCACATGTGTAGGCCCAGATAGGTATTTACCCAAGCCTGATTACGTGTCATCGAGGCTAGACCATGTAAATAAGATTAAATAAATGCACTGTAAAACTGAAGCTTTCAAAATTTCATTTTTTCCCAAAACTATAGGTGAATGGAACAAGCTTCCATTTCATATCGTGTCAATACACTCAAACGAAATATTTTCAAGGCTCCGTGTCCCTTTTGAAGTAGAATACTCATATCTGTGCGTGTTATGTTTGCGCGTGTGCGTCTGTTTTAAAGCGTTCCCGTGAAATATATTCACGATGTATTGATGGTGTTGATGTTTTGGTTTTGGTTTATGGGGGTTTAACGTCCCAAATCGACTCACGCTATGAGGGACACCGTAGTGAAGGGCTCCGGGAATTTCGACCACCTGGGGTTCTTTAACGTACACTGACATCGCACAGTACACAGGCGCCTAGAATTTCGCCTCCATCGAATTTCGACCGCCGCGGCCGGGATCGAACCCGCGTCTTTCGGGCCAGCAGCCGAGCGCCGTAACCACTCAGCCACCGCGGCGGCTATTGATGGTGTTGACGATGTGCACGAGATGTTGCGTTACCTGTATTATTCTTGCCTCTTTACCCCCCCCCCCTCCCCCGCTGTAATGCCTAAGGGCGCTGCGGGTACTGTGATAAATAAATAAATAAATAAATAAAAAGAAATAAGTAAATAGATGGCCCAAATTTTTCCCCCACGAAGAGACTGGAGGTCCGAACCAGAGTCATTTATTCTTTCCGGTTACAGAACTCAAAATCGGAAAGTCCAAATACGGGAACGTCCCGCAGCCATGCGTACTGAAGACAGCGCACTATACTGTGCGGCGTCCTTGCACCACCGATCATCTGTCAGTGTCTTCGGGTTTATCGAGTAGCCCTAAGTACAGCTACTCCGAATTCCGCCAGTGGCGAGTGACAGATCAGCTTACCTCAGATCTGTTAACAAATCAGAGGAGCTCATTACTGCGATGTGGATCCTGTAAAACAGTGCAGCTATCCCACTGGGATCAAGAATAGCTCTGCGCCCAGCTACAGTGGACGGACGGGCTGGTCGCCTGTCTAGGAACTTAAATCCCAACTTAGGGTGCCTCGACGTTCTGCCGGTGATAGAAACTACGCCGATTCGAGCCAGTTTGGGCCACGAGATCGCTCACTGCAGTTGCCAGGCGTAAAAATCTTAATTTATGTACACGTTGTGAACCGTCACGCGTGTACACCACAGACATCTTGGCGATCCTTGCGAAACAAAGTGGTCCCTGTTGATTCAGCAATGGCCGTCACGGCACCGAACGAATGCGCTGGCATGAAGACATCTTACAGTGATGATGACATCGCGGTCATACCTATCGCAACGGTGTGGCGGTCCTTTGGAGCGGGTGGGTACTCAGCAATTAATGCCCAAACCGGATAAGATAGAAGCGATAAATGCTGAGGGTCAAAGAGTACAATCTGGAACGATGCACATACTATGGGCACTTGAATGTGCGCCCCCTGCCGCGGTTTTCCGCGGAGTGATGCGACTGACGCTGCGACGTCAGAGACACGAACTGTCACGCTTAAAAGACAAGCTGTCGCACTTTTTTAAGCGAAATTTATTGCCCCAGGGCATCAATAATGGGTGAAGGTGTGATGAATGATGTATCAGTGATTAAATGAATGGAAAAAGGCTAGCTGATTTGATGAAGTCCAGAAGAGAACGATGGTGCGGTCTCTGCATCCAGGCAATGTATGAAGTAGGGTTTCTTGGTGAAAGACCTGCTACCATCAGGTGCCGGATCCTAGTAGGCTTGAGAGCTGGGCAGTCCCACAGTAAGTGATGAATGTCGGCCTCAATCTCCTCGTGTGTACACATCGGACACCCTGGCCGAGGAAACAAATCTCGGTACTGAGGCCACTTCCGAGTGACGGCTGGTGTGAGGGCAACCCCGACCCGGATCCTCCTAAGCGCAACCTCCACTGCACAGGTAAGACCGCGGGGGAGTGTTACCGCACACGGAGGGATGAGAGCACGTGTGCGGCGCCGGAGGAGTTCCTTTCTTAATGAAAGGAGGGTAAAATTGTCCAAATGAAGGAGCCGAGGCGGTGATGAGTTTGTATTCGCAAGGCGGGTCGCTAAATCTGCCTGGCTTTGATAAATCAGCAGATCCTGAGGGACCCAGTCACTTAAAAGACGAACTGTCACGCTTATCAGGAAATAAAGACAGATGCCTCGCCGCCGTTCACTCACCATGAAGTCGGCGGCGCGGCAGCCGCTGGCCCTCCGCGGTCGTGTGACGTACTGGTCCGAGCTGACTGGCACGTCGATGCTGGCGCGGCGCCTCTGATGCTGCTGCTGCTGAAGTTGCTGAGGCGGCACCGGCAATTGCTGCGCAGGTTGCAGTGCAGGTTGCTTGGCAGGCTGCTGTGCAAGTTGCTGTTGCTCGAGTTGTCGAGGCTGCAGTTGTGCATGCGGAGGTTGTTGCGGTTGCTGTTGGTCGTGTGGCGGGTCCAGGCCTCCGGAGCCAACTTGGCCGGCGGCCGTGTCCATCTTACCGACACTACCGCGCTCTCCGCTCCTGAGTGAGCGCGTCCCCGGCTGGGGCGCGGGTGACAAGAGACCTGAGGCGGCTGAACCTCAGAGGCTCGCGGGCAGGCTCAGGAGGCGCCCGGTCTTAGCGTGCCCTCGGAGTGCATCGTGCCTCGGTTGCCGCGCTGAGCACTGGACACGTCGCGGCCGCCTGCGAACGGGGAAGGGGAGAACAGGGAGAAAGAGGGAAGGTTATCAGTAAAACGCGAACTGTGTCACACAGTGCGTATGCATAGCACTTGTATGGGAACAGCCAACACTCGCTCCACTTGTCACGCATAACGTGTCACGCTTAGCCAAATTCCGCACATAACCTGGCACACGTGGCATGTCACTCATACCCTGTTCCGCATACTTGCCACGCATACCTTGTAACACTGAAATTGCTCGCGACATCACTTTCCACTGCATTTGATCATTAGGATATCTTTATGACGGAAGGGCAACATTAGCCGAAGAGCGGGGTCAACGACCGATTTCATAACCATTTCAACTAAGACAAGCCGAGTCACAGGTCAAGGTTTATTTGTTTATGTGTTTGCTTGTTTGTTTATTCTTATCGGGGCTTAACGTCCCAAAGCGACTCAGGCTATGAGGGACGCCGTAGTGGAGGGCTCCGGAAATTTCGACCCCCTGGGGTTCTTTAACGTGCACTGACATCGCACAGTACACGGGCCTCAAGAATTTCGCCTCCACCGAAATTCGACCGCCGCGGCCGGGATCGAACCCACGTGTTTCGGATCAGCAGCCCAGCGCTATAACCACTGGGCCACCGCAGCAAACCAAGTCAAGGGAAAACTTGGTTGCACCCACTGCATCATCGGTGAGTACTCGGTGGCACTGAAGATGGAAGCCCGCACGGATGCTCAAACCACTACAGGCAGTTATCTGGATTTCACACGCGGTGGCACTGCTTGTCCCTGAGGATATCACGTCTGCAGGACACAGCGCAAGAATGAACGGAACGCAAGAACAAGGAGGACGACAGGAGGGAGCGCTGAACTAACAAGTTTTATTTCGAAAAGAGGGCGAAGCCGTATTTAAGAGGGGAATATCAGGGCACGTGACCAAGGCAAATGGACTGCAGGGAACAAACAACAACAAAAGCCAAACAACCCCGCACTGTAACAAAACAAAACCGTGGCTGAATCCACGGTTTTTTCGACAGCACTTTTCTTTCACTCACCAGTCTATTACAATGGTGATTCTATTCTTATTGCATTTCCATTCGTTAATCGCTTCTTTTATTAATTTCAGCTGATTAATGCCGAGTGCGCGGTATTCCCTCCTCTTCCCAACAAGTGGAGAGGGTGACAGTTGGCAGGTGGAGAGGTGGAAAAAACCACCCTACACATCACCTGCCAGAATTGGCAGGCGGAGGCATCGCACAGACCGCGGACAGTTTTCGCCTTCACGCCACTCTTAACGCTATCGGATTAAAAGGATTGTGGGAAGATAAAAGCACGGCTGTAACCTAAAGACAGAAGTTATTATTTAGAGTCAGTATATGCTCAGCCTATAAGTGAGTGGAATCGGAATCCCGAAAACGGCACCAATGAAGAAAATACTTTTAAAGGGTGAGATAAAAGGTTAGAAAAATCGCTTCAAATTCGCTCACTGCATATCCGCCCGTCCAACCATTCCCCTGCTCAGGGAGCGTTCTTAGCATCCATGCGTCCGTCTGTCGAGCAACTGTGGAAGCGTGTGCGTGTTTTAATTTTAATAAAGTCACAGGATTCCTGCACCACCAAACGTATTCACCACATTCAAGTAGCCCAGTAAGTGAAGATACAGTCGCTTCACAAGGGTCCCCAACGCTGGCAAGTTCCCCAAGTGCGAGCGAGGTGGCGGAGCAACCGTAGGAGATACCAGTAGCAACCTTCGCGTCACCGTATCGAATCCGCCCTAACAAAAATTTCTTTATACAGTCTACAGACTGTCCATAGACTTCTGTCTGTAAAGTCTACAGACTCTCTATAGACGTAACGCGGTGGATTGGGCTAGTTGGTTGCTGTTCATAACGGAGACAAGTTTCGCAGCATGAATAAAACGCACACAGAAGACAAGGAACAAACAAGACAGGACTATAGACAAACTCTAGAGAACAGTCTACACGCAATACAAACTCTATAGACAGTCTATAGACAATCTATAGATTTATAGCCATAGACTTTTAGTAGACTTTTGTCTATAGATAGTTTATAGACTATGAATAGACAAAGAAATATCTACAGGAAAGCAATAGACTCTATAAGAAGTCTCTAGACAGTCTATAGACCATTTTTGTAAGGGCGAACTGGTCGCTGTACTTCGCGCTGCGCCTCAAGGCGACTGCTTAGTAGACGTCTCTCTTTTTTGCTTGTTTTGTTGCTCCACCCGTACTGCAGAAACGTGCCAAATGGCGCCAACAATGCGCATTGTTTCGGTTCGCACTTCCTGCGCCGCCCCGGGGCGTCCCCGCCACCTGTTTTCCTCGTCCCGCGGTGCAACATGTCAGAGTGTCGCATAGCGTGAAACTGCGAGGCAAGGGAACGACTGCGACCAAAAACAAAGCGAAGTGTCGTCGACGGTACCCGAGGCACTCACGTGACGTCACGGGCGCCATTTTTGCACTGCAGCACGGAGCTGGCGGAGGTAAGCCGGTTCAAGTCCACCAATTTCGGACAAAAATTTTGAACACTGCAAACACTTTTACGGTAATACTGAAGGTAATGGTCAATTATTCTCATATGTTGCAAAATCTTTCTTTCACAGTGTTTCCAACGATCGCATCGGGCAGTTAAGACTCCCATAGAAAGCCAAGAACAGGAAATCGACCCAACATTGTAAACGCATTGGCAAAGGCCGGTCCAGCAGATTGGATTGGAAAACATTTAATTCGTCAGAAAAGGCAGAATGCCGACGATCCGTGCTAGGTGGCTATCAGTCCACGGCTGACAGCGACCAGGGTAGCCCATTCAATGACCCGGGTTTGAACTTCCAAGTCTGAGCTGACCAACACGGCCTCCCACTGCTCGAGAGTAGGAACCTGTATTCGAGATTTCGGGGGCGGCTCCTCTTTACAATTCAACAATAGGTGATCATAAGTGGCTAAATCACCACATAATGTACATGCAGGGTTTGACAACAGGTAAGGCGTCATGAAGGATCGCGTCTGGAGTCGCCTCCAAGTGGTCTCCTGCTCCTTATTAAAGGCTTTGTCTGGAGGAGGGAATATCCTCCTTTCAAGTTTAAAATGATTAGTAATATCGTGAAAAGATGATAGGCCGTCCTTCGAAAAACTCTCAGCAACGACAGCGTCCCCTGCTCGGCTGACGAATCGTCGAGCTGTTATGTGTGCCGCTTCGTTACCAGGGTTCCCCGAGTGAGCCGGGACCCATATCAATTCAATAATTCAGCAGAAGACTAGAGTAAAACCATCCACCCGCCGCAATATTGGGCCGATTCGTTGTGCCGCTTAGCGTCCGTACACCTGTCTAAAACGCCTGCGCCATTTATTCGTGGCCCAGAGCTCAAACCTGACCTTATCGCGCATGCGCACTTCGATGGATAGCGTTTAACTCCTCATGTCTTTTGACAGCTCTATCGGACCCGGCGTGCAACGGCGCTAGTCGTAAACGCACTACACAGCGCACAGTTTGAGCCTTCTAGACGGGTACTTGGACGACTGCACAAGCAGTTATTTGGGCCCCTCGACACAGTAAAAACGTGAAACGAAACAAAACGAAAAACCTGTTGAAGGCAACAAAATGCGACTATACACGGCATGTGATTTCAACGTCGCAAAGCTTTGGGAACCAGGGCGAGTAGACCTTCGTTTTCACTCTCTCTCTCTCCCTCCACACACACACGCGCGCGCGCGAGAGAGAGAGAGAGAGAGAGAGAGAGAGAGAGAGAGACCATCTCAATTTCAATCACAGTGCCTACACCCTGTCCAATCTGTCAGGCTTTCGCAAAGTTGCTCCCAAATAAGCCACAGACTTAAACGCCAGTGGCTTCGGTTCAATCCCGGGTTCTTCGACCGCATCTCGCGACCGGCTCTGTTCGCAATGTCTCTTTTCTTTTCTTTTTTTTTTTGCCTTCGCTGCCCCAGGAACGAACGACAAGGGGGAAAAAGAGAAAGCTGAAAGAAAGAGAACTCACGAACCCGAGGCACGAAACAAAGCCCACGAACGAGTCAGAGAAAAGCGTGAGTAGAAAAAAATAAACAGAGGAAGAAAATAAAGAGAACAAAGCCACGAGACCGTGTCGGTGGATCTCCCATAAATCCGCAACGAGCGCGCTCAATCCGAGGCCGGAACGGGCGCCTTTCCTGGGATGTATGCGAACCACGGAAGGGGATTTTCGAAAGGCAATGTGTAGACACAGTGACTGAAACAAGGAGCGCCGTTCATTTTTTTTCTTTTACCTAAACCGGCCGTCAAGAGTAAAAGGAAGGCGATTATGTCGATTAAAATTTAATTTCTCTGAATCCAAAGCATAGCGGTCGAGGATTTATTGGTGCACTGTGCAATACGGACAATCACAAATTGGCTGAATTATATTTATTCATTACATGCCGCGGTGGGTCAGTGGTTAGGGCGCTCGACTACTGATCCGGAGTTCCCGGGTTCGATCCAGACCGCGGCGGCTGCGTTTTTATGGAGGAAAACCGCTAAGGCGCCAGTGTGCTGTGCGATGTCAGCGCACGTTAAAGATAACCAGGTGGTCGAAATTATACCGGAGCCCTCCACTACGGCACGTCTTTCTTCCTTTCTTCATTCACTCCCTCCTCTATCCCTTCCCCTACGGCGTGGTTCTGGTGTCCAACGATATATGAGACAGATACTGCGCCATTTCCTTTCCCCAAAAAAACCAATTATTATTATTATTATTATTATTATTATTATTATTATTATTATTCATGCGTAAAATCAGGGCGATGAAATTAAATTTGTTTGCTAAGAATGCCTTCCATTTACTTTTGACGGCATCTAGCTGTACTGCCGGGGACAAAAGGACATGGACAGCGTGCTCCGTGCATGAAGTGGACATAGTTCTGTTGTATTAGCCGCCGGCTGGAAACCGAACTTGCGGAGGTGAAAGCAAAAATTCTGTTCTTTTATTACCTCCACAAGTGTGGCCGCCATCCGGATGCTAATAATGGAACTTTCGGCTACGAGCACGTAGTACCCGGTCCAAATACTTTTGTCTCCGACTGTAGTTATTTTACTCAGTGATACAAGCACTAAAATAAAAGCGCAAGGGGCATACACAACACGAATGGTGTCCACATCGTCCTGCCACCTGGGTCGCAGAAATTTCTTTAAGGCGAAAGCCTTTAATGGCTCATCCTGTAAGCCGTTAGCAGAGGGTGTCACACGTTTAACTCGTAAAAAGATAGCAGAAAAAGAATGGTTGCTTCAGATAGAGGAGGGAAAAAATGAACCTAGAAGCCAAGTTTGGTGACTGTAAAGCAATTAGTTAATTAATTATAGGCAAAAATGTCGAAATTGCGTCGAAATAGCACGGACGTCGATATAGCCACGGAAACGGTGTGACGTCACATTCACCGGAAGTCGTCACGGCATAGTGAAAATTGTCACAGAATGGTCGGAAAAACGTCGGATTTGCGTCAAATTAGATTTAAAATGTGTAATTAAGCGTAATTAATACTTAAGATCCTCGAAATATGTATAATTTGGGTATCTATATAGCCACAGGAACGGTGTGACGTCACACCCACCGGAAGTCGTCATGGCGTTGTACAAATTGTCACAGAATGGTCGGACAAACGTCGGATTTGTGTCAAATTAGATGGAAAAAATGTGTAAATAAGTGTAATTAACTCCTAAGACCCCCTAAAGATGTATAATTTGTGCATCGATACCGCCACGGGAACGGTGTGACGTGTGAGAAGCAGTGGAACTTTCTGGAAATCTGGCATTGATTGACAGGTGCTGCGGTGTGTGTGACACTCAATCAACAGCCAGACACATCTGAACGGGTTCCCCAAAGCCCTTCTACGCCACGTGCGAAGGCGCGTGAACGCATGCGTCTCAGAAGACGACATCGAAGCAATGGACACCACAAAGAGTATGGTGGAGCTGCCATAAAAAAAACGTAAACCAATGAGCTCCTGCCTGTACCACTAAAGTATCACAGGCTTAACCCAATCGTAATATAAATGAAAAGGCCCGAAGGCAATGTTGTGCTTTTGCCACCCGAAGGTGGGAAAATAAAAAAATGGGGTAATGCTACTAAGCGACCCACAGCCGGGGGAGCGGGCCCGGGGAGACTCCCCTGATCTCCCCTGGGACGTAGCGGAGGGGGTGGGACATAGGTTGTGGTAATGGGACTGAGGGAAGGGTTATGGGTAATGTGATGGAAATGGGGACAGCGAGATATTGACCCTCATTTTATCATCGGTCGACTCCTGTCTGGCCAGGACAGGGAGGGCGTCGATGTTGTCCAATGGTGCGGCTCCACTCACGGGATGCCCGACCACCCAACGACGCAATAGCTCCGACTCGGAGACAGGGAATCTTAACCCCGGGCAGCTGCCTCGGGCTCCTCCACGACTTTCAGGGGTCCGGTTCGGACTGGCGTCACGCTGCCCAGCTACTAACCGTCAAGTGTTTTTCGCGGCTTTTCAGACTCCGGAAGTATGTGTGGTGGATCCAGCCAATGGAATTATACTCCCGGGGACCCACCTGTGCTTCCAACCAACCAACCTTGCACTTATTTCCTCCCCTGGCTTGCTCCACAATGGACACCACAGCTAGAAGTCCCCAAAGAGTAGGCGCCTCCAGCGCCTCACCAACACATGCATTTCAATAAAACATTAGCACGCTCAGAAACAGTTGCCGCGTACTTTAATCGCAATCCAGCACTCGCAAACAGTAAGCAATGACTCGAAATCATTCGCAATAGCAGCATGACAAGCAAAGGCTTTCGCCTCTGGACACTTTAGTCGCCAAAGTGTCTCGTAATTTTTCTTGACGCGAGTCAACTGAAATGGTGTCACGTTTTGAATCCAAGTCTGGAACGGCTCCACTTATCGATGCAGTTCCCGCTAGCATCGGTTCACTACCGTCTCGCCGGTGCATCGGTGCCTGCCTTCATCCCGTCTACGCGAATGGAGCCGGCCGCCAAAGGTCACCCGCACCTTGCGACGTTGGACACTGACGACAATTTTATCTGTCATGTATTCGTATAGCAAAATCCTCCAGCTGGGTCTTTCGCGGGTCACCTGACGTTCGTTAAGCAAAAAAAAATAGATTTCTCATGACTGGTTTATGGGGTTTTTACGTCCCAAAGCAACTCACGCTATGAGGAACGCCGTAGTGGAGGGCTCCGGAAATTTCGACCACCTGGGGTTCTTTAACGTGCACTGACATCGCACAGTACACGGACCTCTAGAATTTCGCCTCCATCGAAATTCGACCGCCGCGGCCGGGATTGAAACCGCGTCTTTCGAGTCAGCAGCCGAGCGCCGTAACCACTCAGCCACTGCGCCTGGTAGATTTCTCATGAATGAAATTAGAAATAATTTTTCCCGCCACCTCGATTCAAAATCGCGACGTTGACGACGACGTCCAGTGTCCTGGACCTGCTTCGTCTGATTTTTCGCTCTTAGTTTTTGTATATATTTTTGTATAGTTTCTGTATAGTTTTTGTATATATTGTCTTCCTTCCGCAACAGACGTGGGTTGAATGCAACAACTTTCGATCGCGCCTCTGTAAAAGAAATTGCTGCCCAGGAAACGAACTTACTGAACCCCACCCTCGTACATTCCAAAAAGGAAACACACGTTATGGCGAAAAACGTATACAGTTAACAAAAGATACAAAATATGCAGCAGTCCACAAAAACAACCAATAGAGTCCCCAAGTCGAAGCTGCATAGTGAAGGCAAATGCAAAACTGCTCCAGTCGACTTCAGTTCTCGGATGGAACTAAAGCAGGTCATCAGCCCAGGGAAAAACAATAATAACAAAGATTAAACGGTGTGAAAAGAGAAAGACAATGACGGGCTTGACGAGTTGATAACTGCGTGAGCGGCATGACACATACACTATAGGACCCCGACAGCAGGCTTCCGATGCACGGACAAATCGATAAGGGATCAGCCCTGACACATAGCTCGGCCCAAGAAGGGTGGTGGAGATGAAACGCAGTCCCGAACGAGATAAAAGGAACCCTGACAGCAGAACACCCATCGCTCCTGTGCGAAGCGCCTCTCTCGACGTCGGGCGCAAGTCACGCCAAACTTTGGGGCTGATGTTCGTGAACAGGAGCGAAGGATAGCCTCTTCCGACAGCTTGCAGGGTTTACAGTAATAGACCAGCTGGCGACATGGCTCGCAGGTCCATTCGTTTCATATCTGCTTCGCGCTGGCGTGCAGTTGCCTGGGGATTACATGGAAACCGTGCGCAGCCACTCGGGCCGGCAACAATCATTTATTTATCTATTTATTATTTTATCCATTTATTGGCTGAAATCTCGGGGCATTAGCATTTCAGAGGAGGGACACTGGTAAATGCATTGCAAAGCAGAAACAATGCCTTTTGCAAGGAAACGCTTCCTCGACAGGCATTCGTCAAATGGAACAGAACAAAATGCACAACTAATGGCTGTTGCAATTAATATGCAATCAATTTATTATCACTTTTTCATACACACGAGTCAGCCTGCTAGACCAAGCGTGTACGGCCGCGGTCAAAAGTTTGTGGGAGGCAATATTAGTTAAAAAAAAAAAAGAAACCCCTAATTTTGTAGCCGACACTGCGCGCGGCCCGGGAGATATAGGTGCAGCCTGATTCCAAGCGCCATTGAAGCTCAAAAGTGGGCGGCCCGGAACCCTAGAAAATTTGCCAATGTCACGTTTCACAAAATTTTCGGGACGGGTGTAAGCCATTCTGATGGCAGGATCCGATCCTGCACGACTGAAAAAAATAATAAATAAAACGAAACTGGAAATGAGCAAGCGATACAATAGAGCAGCCCAAGTGAACTACAAAAGTGCGGTTACATATATGTGAGGTTGAGAAACGCTGCATTCACATAGACATTTATTTTAAGTATGAGAAAGGACAGGCTCTATCCGAAACGTCGACTCAAAATAAATGTGTATGTACATGAAGCATTTCTCAACTTCGCATTTTACCTGAAGCAACCAAGTATATATATATATATATATATATATATATATATATATATATATATATATATATATATATATATGTGTGTGTGTGTGTGTGTGTGTGTGTGTGTGTGTGTGTGAGTGAGTGAGTGTGCGTGCGTGCGTGCGTGCGTGCGTGCGTGCGTGCGTGCGTGCGTGCGTGCGTGCGTGCGTGCGTGCGTGCGTGCGTGTGTGTGTGTGTGTGTGTGTGTGTGTGTGTGTGTGTGTGTGTGTGTGTGTGTGTGTGTGTGTGTGTGTGTGTGTGTGTGTGTGTGTGTGTGTGTGTGTGTGTGTGTGTGTGTGTGTGTGTGTGTGTGTGTGTGTGTGTGTGTGTGTGTGTGTGTGTGTGTGTGTGTGTGTGTGTGTGTGTGTGTGTGTGTGTGTGTGTGTGTGTGTGTGTGTGTGTGTGTGTGTGTGTGTGTGTGTGTGTGTGTGTGTGTGTGTGTGTGTGTGTGTGTGTGTGTGTGTGTGTGTGTGTGTGTGTGTGTGTGTGTGTGTGTGTGTGTGTGTGTGTGTGTGTGTGTGTGTGTGTGTGTGTGTGTGTGTGTGTGTGTGTGTGTGTGTGTGTGTGTGTGTGTGTGTGTGTGTGTGTGTGTGTGTGTGTGTGTGTGTGTGTGTGTGTGCGCGCGTTATATTCAAAACGCCTCCTTCTTGGCACTATTTTTCGATCGACCAAACTATAACTGAATCGGATAGAATTTATGTGCAACTGCAAAGGTTCGGCAACAGCCTTTCTCCGTCTCCGTACGGCTAGCTGCTCTCTCTCTCTGGTTGGAGGTTAACTGCAACGGTTTCTCTCGTTAGATAACGGTCCGTGGCACGAGGACCGCAGTCAGACGTCCAACGACTTACGGCGACCTCGAGAAGGTCGAAATCGTTTCCTTCACGTTACGAAAGGATCACAACACTGGCCGCGAGCTCGCCAGCAAGCACAGGTCACAAAAACTGGCGAAGCTCGATAACTATAAGCCCCTGGCAGACTAAACCCAGACGACCTTTCCGCTGTAGCGCAGGAACGAATCACTGAATCGCAGTATGCTACATTCGAAGCTATACCTTAGCAAAGACTTGCAAAATATCGGCGAAGGAAGAAATATTTAAAAAAATAGAGCAAAATCCGAAGTATGCTGCGAAGAAGAAGGCACAGATACGAAGCTGCGGTCGGAGGGCGACGCAATCGGATGGGCACCGTATACGCTTCACTGAGAGCCAGTCAAGGCCAGACGAGTCACGACCGAAAGAACACAAATGCAAGAACAGATAAGTCGCACGGAATACAAAGCGGTGCGCTCAGCTGCATACCTATACGGACGGGGGGACTAAATAACATAAAGAATACAACACGTGGGTGAAAAGTGGGGGGGGGGGCAGAGTTCCATGAAGACAGAAAAGAAACAGCACACACACAATCAGAACGGACGCAGACAGCCGCTCGGGAATAGCAGACGACAGAGAATTGCAGGCGAAAGCGATAGGGAGGGGAGACGATCGAACGACAAGATCGCATGCACGCGCGCACAGTCAGAGGCTGTGACTTTCGCAACAATTCTTTTCGGGGGTCTTTTTTTTTTCTGCCCGTCTACGATTGGTAGTTACAGCCCGTGACACCAGGGGCTGATAGCTTTTAGGTAATGTCATTCGCCGGCTCCGGTTTCAAATGCGTCAGGCTGCACCAATAGCAAATAGGCAAAAGAAATCGAATAATCGCATATGTAATACTGCTTCAGATGCCCCTCTGCCATTGGTGGTTACTGCCTGTTACACCTGGGGCTGATAGCTATCAGTAAAGTAATTGGCCGGCTGCGGTTTCAAATAAGCGGGACTGCACCAATAGCAAACAGGCAAAAGAAATCGAATTATCCCAGAACAAGGCTTCAGTTGCCCCTCTGTCATTGGTTTGGTTTATGGCGGTTTAACGTCCCAAAGCGACTCATGCTATGAGGGACGCCGTAGTGGAGGGCTCCGGAAATTTCGACCACCCGGGGTTCTTTCACGTGCACTGACGTCGCGCAGTACACGGGCCTCTGCAATTTCACCTCCATCGAAATTCGACCGCCGCGGCCGGGATCGAACCCGCGTCTTTTGGGGCCAGCAGCCGAGCGCCATAACCACTCAGACACCGCGGCGGCTCCTCTGTCATTGGTATAGTTACAGCCTGTAATGTCAGAGGCTGACAGCTTGCTGATATCTTACGGTTACACCTTTTTTTCACCTGTTTTCTTTTGTCTCGGCCGTTTACACAGCCCGCTTTTATTGCGTTTAGTTTTTTCGCGCCACCTTTTCTTTAATTAATTTTTTTACCATTGTAACTGCTTTCCGGGTGATAGCGCGGCATCAATCACACCGGCTCCACCCCTTCACGCTAAGGCTATATCGCCTTGCTCAGAAATAACAATTCAGTTGTTAGTCAGCGCCAGTGTCTGTGCTTGCCTTCATCCTTCGTCTAGTTTCTATACATGGCGCTGTTCCTTTAGGTAGCGTGATTCGCAGCAATAGCAAACAGGCATACGAAAACGAATCGCCACAGAACACGGCTTCATCGTGGGGGAAATTAAACAAACAAAACAACAAGTAAAGACAATAGAGAGGTCTGGGTGCAGCGACACGACACAACGGTTTCTTTTCCCCGGGTTCGGGCGAGGCAAGCGAGCAGACAAGGAGGCAGACGACGGGCTTCGCGGAGCAGACTACAAAGGAGGCAGACGGCGGGCTTCCTGCAGGGCAGACGACACCGCGACAGCCAAGCAGGCAACAAGGACACCGCGCGCGAGCGGCTACTTAGCAAAACCGGATGCGGCAATCATGGCCGCTTCGGCCGGACCGTCTGCTCGCTAACGGCTTTTACATTTATGTTTCATCTTTCTTTCTTATCTCCCACGCCTTGGAAGCCGAGCGCGTAGAGCTGGTATTGCGCAAGCTTCAGTGAGAACCGTTACATGAAGCGCTCTGGAAAGAAGGACGCAGTTTCGTTTCTAACGTTTTATTTTTTTTTTCCAAACAGCTTATCACGCGTCGAAGGCTTTAGTTTCGCAATCGGCTAAACGCGACTGCCTCTAATGATCTTTTCTCATCTTCCAGGAGCAATCGTGCCCTCGGCCTCAGCTCTGCTCCGTACATAAGCGACCCAATTAAGCTGACGTAATCTCGCCCCGGTATAGACGCCGCGCATTATTCACTGCCAGTGGAGATCACAGTTCACGGGAACTCTCAAATGACTACACTTTCGAAACGCGACATCGGATTTACATCTCAGAAAAGGGCGCCCCAGACTGGCCCTGCATAAAATCTGCAGGTTCTACGGCATTGGGGCGTTCAGTAAGAGCGGTATATGCAGGGACAGCGCCCATTAAAATAGGGGCACTGGAGACGCCGAACATGTCTACTGTTCGTTTATTAGAGTCGCTTTTTTTTTAATGACAAAGGCAGCTAACGCGTGCAGTAGTGATTCCCGAAAACGGCCGGATTTTAATGACGCGTTTTGCAACCGCAACGACCACATAGCTCGGCGGCTGTTATCCTTAAGCTTATCGCGCTTCTGCTTTCTTACCTACTCTCCCTTTCCTGTCTATGCCTTTCTCTCCTTCCTTTTACCGAGAAACTTATTCGGCGTGTCAGAAGCGAGGGCTGTAGGGGGAAACAAAGAACCAAGAAAACATTCCCACGTTCTTTGCATTTCTGAGAAGCGGGGAAAAATACCTGTACTACTTGGTCAAACGCCTAGCCGAATACACTCGAACCTCGTTATAAAGAAACGGTTTATAACGAAATAGCTGATATAACGAAGAAACGACGATTCCTCTTGGAAGCTCGGTCAATACCGGCTATAACGAAGCTGCGGATATAGCGAAGTAATCGCCGGACCCCTTAAACTTCGTTACAGCGGGTTTCAACTGTAGCTTAGCCAGGCAAGTCTTGGTCAAAAGTCTTAAGGCCACAGCGTTCAGCTGCAGCGAAATGAATGTTCCCAGAATGCTCCGTGGAACGGATCATTCAAAACACAAGTCAAGCAGGCAGCTTCTCTAGCGCGAGCAGAAACCTTCTGCTAGTATTTCAAGGTCATTCGGTCTTTAATAATGTTACAAATTGTTTACGACCGACTCCGCGCGCTTCAGAAGTACACCGCTTTGCAAATGCAGCCAGAAAGTGCTCGCACGACTCTGTAGATTACATCACTATACCATGGCTCCGCACCAACATAACTTTTCTTTTTCCTTTTATTTATAAGTTACATGTAGCGGTCGCAGACATAGCCCGCCAGACCGCCACAGGCGTCGCCGCATAAACGCGACGAGTAATTACTCCCAAGTAATGACGCCAGCGAGCTCTGACGTCAATAATTCGGTGAAAACATGAAGGCCGATAACGATATTTGCATACGACCCCAATAAACGCATCACCCGGTTAAACCATGGTGCTCAGATTCTACACCACATGCCGAAGTTGAAAACATTAAACAATAAAATCTCCACAAGAGTGCACGAACCGTACACCTCATCCTCCAAAATAAAACACCCCTATCCAACCTCTCCTACTCCCTTTAGAGAATATAAAAAGGGAAAAGTGGGTGCCCCAATTTCCTTTTTACCGCCGGTCCACCCAGCAGCAAGCTCCGTGCACATCGCCTCATACCGCGAAATAAACAAACAAACAAATAAAAAACGAGAGCTCCAGCAATAAGCGCGGCCTCCCAAATGCGACTCGCAAGAGCACAAAAAGCACCGCTGCCCCGGCGATACAGGCGGACTGTAATATCGGCGGTGAATTACTGCCGCGGCTGGAGAGCCCGCAATCTCCTTCCATTATTTATTATTCCTTTCTTCGGTTTGTCTCCGGCGGAGGATGCCATAACGCGACGCGGCTGATCGAAGAGGCAATTTCCAGCGGAGGAGCGAGCTTCCATTGTGGCCGCTCGAGCACAGGAACGCCCTATAAGAGACAGGAGCAGCAGCAGCAGCAGATGCCCATTAAAAGCCAGCGGGTTATAATAGCGTGACGTCATGCGATGCGACTTTCAGCGGGTAATACGAGAACAACCGCCTGTGCAGACATACCCGGCCGCTATATACGGGGCTTCCTGGAGGCACGTATAATAATGGGGGCGCGCTTCCCCAGAATGGGCAAAGCGCGGGGCAGCTAACGGCATTAATGCTGCCAAGACATTAATAGTAACACGGCAGATGACATTACTGGCACCCGGTTATCACTGATATTGGGGACCGCGACGATATGTAATACGAATTCAAACGAGATCTCACAATAACAGCGAAAACGAATAGTGCGACTACCACGGCAAACCAATAACCTGAAAAAAAAAACGGAAGCTATTAGTAGTTTGTGTGTCTCAATCCTCACGGACATGCTCCGTGGGTCCAACCATTACAAAAGTTTCTTTAGGCAATCAATATACTGCCAATAAGTTTTTGTCTGTGAACTGTATAGAGTGCATATAGACAAATCATAGAGAATTTTCTATAGACAATAGAAATTATATCGACCATCTATAGCCAATCTATATATTTATGGCCATACACTTTTAGCAGACTTGTGACTGTAGAGAGCCTATACATGTGGAAAGAAAAAAATTCCTTTAGACAGTCTATAGACTGTCCATAAAGGCTTTTGTCTATAAAGTCTATAAACTGCCTATAGACAAATCCCAGAGAATAGTCTAAAGGCAATACAAATCATATCGATAGTCTATAGACAATCTATAGATTTATGGCCATACACTGTTAGCAGACTTTTGTCTATAGGCAGTCTATGACTGGGGATAGACAAAAGTAAATATCTAAATGAAGGCCACAGAGTCTATAAGATGTATGTAGACTGTCTATAGACAACTTATGGCCCGGCACGATCTAGCTGCAGGATAACGTATCCATTCTAGCAAAATAGCCAAGAAAGCCGCTTTGAGTATGTATTCATTCTGTACAGTGATAAAAGTAGGGCCTACACTGAAACTCCGCGTACACTGATGAGCGCCAAACAAAATCCCTCCGGAACAAAGGAACGGTCCGTTCTCGATACGGTAGAAAAAAAGGTAGCCACAAGACGAAGCTATACGCGCAATGACGTCGGTGCATCTGGCTTGTTTAGTAGCGAGGGGTTAATATTCAGATGTTGATTTCATTCCCCCGCTAAATACTGGTCACCGGAATAATAAAGGACTCAGCCGGCCAAGGGCTGTTGCCACATGCTGTTTTTTTTTTCTTTTTTTAGGAAAAGAAAGGAGGAAGTCCGAGACATGAAGACTCTGTTTATCTCCGAGACACTCTCTAATGTACACAGCTAAGTCGTGGCAAGTCAAAAAGAGTACGCGAACGAGGCGCAAAACAAACATCGAGACGAGATCCCACGCGGAGCGATAAGAATACAAAATTCAGCGACTCCTCAGCTCGAAGCGGGAAAGTTGCCAGGTGCGCGGAGCGCGCGCAGCAGTCCGAACGGCCGCTCCCTCTCCCCGTGTCTGAGCAGGTCACCCACCCACCCAGAGATCTCCGGCTCGCACCCATCGAACGGGTCGGTGACGTTGAGGACTTGACGCGAACGGGAGACAGGCTACACACTACACACCGGAGCGGAGCCACCGCTATGTCCACCCCACAGGACGCTGTGCCTTAGTCACCAACGCAGGAACAGTGAAGCGAATTCCGATCTCTGGCTATGCGCTGTGCAGTAAACCACAGCAGCACAATGAATAATTCGATTGATTCACTGAATAATACGCCATTTACGTAAGATGTGGCGCCTCCTGGGTAGTCGCGAAAACTGGCTGAAAACAAACGCATGATCGGCGTGATCCGGTTCCACGAGGCGCGTACTGCGATTGCGAAGTGGCTAGTGTGTGTTTGACCGCTGCCGCCATCTGTCGCTGCGTCTGTCGTTAATATGAACTGCGCATGAAAAGTAAGGGCTGGCTGTTTTCAACCAGTGCAGCTGGTGGAGGAGATGTGCGCATGCGCAGAGCGGCCTTGTCATAAAGGAGGATTGCTTGGTTGACTGAATTACTGATGAATTAACTTAGTGACTGTTTGACTCGTGTAGTGATTAATTGACTCTCTGATTGATTGCTTGCCTGATAAATTAACTGACTGACTGAATGCTTGGCTGACCGAGTGATTGATGCTATTACTAGGCTGATGAAGTTAGTTGACAGATGGACTTGCTGTGTAGCCGACGCATCGATCGATTGACTGATCGATCGATCGATTGGTTGATTGATGGACTGCCTGCATAACTCCTATGTTGATTGACTGACTAATTGGTCGATTGATTGCACTAGGAAATCTGGTGCGAACAAGTTGGCCGCGGCTGGCCCGGACGCCTCTGATGAAGCTATATAAAGCTTTATCAAAAGGTGCATAGGTTTGGTGTATAGGGTTTTACGTCCCAAAGCAACTCAGGCTATGAGAGACGCCGTAGTGAAGGGCTCCGGAAATTTCGACCACCTGGGATTCTTTATCGTGCACTGACATCGCACAGTACACGGGTCTCTAGAATTTCGCCTCCATCGAAATTCGACCGCCGCGGCCGGGATCGAATCCGCGTCGTTCGGGCCAGCAGCCGAGTGCCATAACCACTCAGCCACCGCGGCGGCTCAATAGGTGCATACCATGCGCTATCCCGACAACACAGGGCAGATATAACAGCAGGCTGGTAACACTAAAGCAATGGGCCACGGTACCGGCGCTAAAAGATGAGGTCAGAGGACCTGACACCCCGAACAGCCATCTCTTCTCTCCTCGTCTACTAGCGCTGGTAGCATGCCTCATTGTGTCGGAAGAACCCAGCGTCCACATGGCGTCCTTCCACGTTCCTCGCACCACCATGATCAACAACAAACGCCACACATCCTGCACTCTTACTGCCCGACTCCACTCCACGAAGAGATGACCGCACTGAGCTTCCGCCTACGCGGTCCGCAGTAGAGCCAGGCCAGTGAGCAACCGTCGTCCTTGGAAGCCCATAACGCATGATTACGCGCAGCGTACCTACTCACACACTGCGCCGACTTCACTCTCCTTCCGAGACCTCACTCGCTATGCGATCCCTTCTCTCGCTCCGCGCCGGCGGGCTTTCTTTCCCGTTCGAGCAGCTTATTTGCAACTTAAAGAGGGGACCGGCCGCTCTTGCCGAGGCAAATATTCCCCCTTCGATGGGAGTCGGGGAGGAATAGAAAGAAAACATTCACAAAAGGACCCGACAAACGCAGGAGGAAAGAAAGACACGGGCACCGAATCTCCGTTGACACGAGGCTTCCACAAACACAGGAGGAGGCTGGGAACTCTGCCTCTCGAGTCTGCTGGCTCCCGCGGGATGCCAAAGTCGACGGCCGAACGAACCTGCCGCGCTCGGAGAAGACTATGCATACATACTGGAGTTGCTTTTAGCTCCCGGGAGAGAATGCCTAAAGCGTCCCGATGCATGCATTCACGGTTGTTTCGTGGTGCGCGGGGCAATATCACAAAGGTCGATGACATGCAGCTATCTCGAAGAGACGAACCACAGCGCAGTGCCAGTTCTTTCCTAATATCGATCCCTTATACGCTGCATTGGATTGGATTGTAAAACTTTTATTATCCAACAGAAAGGGGAGTTTTTTTTTTTAGGCTCCCCGCCCCGCCTAGACGACGGCCAAGAGGTCTTGACTCTTGGCGGAGCCTTCGTCCAGTCTGACGGCTTCCAGTTGGATCTCTGAAGTAGAGCTGAGTAGTAAAGCCTCCCTTAGGTCGAGTATAAAATAAAAAAAAAATGCTCCGCTGTACAGAGAAACCTGCTGGTAATGCGTTGCCGTAGGGCGTTTCGTGACATGAGTTGCGGACTAAATGTCAGAAAAAGAGATTTCGTGCGACGGTTGCCGTATTCTTAGTTGCGAAAAGTTACGTCATGCTATGCACGGAAGTGAATTTGTTTCTTGGCAACACACGCTTCTGCACTGTTCGTAACGGAGGTTCCGTAATGTGCAAGCATACCTCCTCCGTTCAATTTCCCCCTGCGATGCGGCGCTCGCTGCTCCAGCCGAGGCTGGAGAGAGATGGTCACGTGGCACGTGCGCCACGGAGTGACGTGCACAGGTGGACGTCGCCGCGCACTCACCGCCGGCGCGCAATTTTCGAATCGCGTGTGAAACTACTATAGTTGCGTTGAGTTACAGCGCCACGGATAATCGAGCTTCGGTTTGGTTTATGGGGGGCTTAACATTCCAAAGCGACTCAGGCTATGAGGGACGCTATAGTTGCCTCCAATATCGCCTCGATCGAAATGCTACCGCCGCGACCGGGATCGAACCCGCGTCTTTCGGGTCAGCAGCCGGGCACCATAACCACATGGCCACCGAGACGGCGCCTCCAAAAAGAGGCTCTAATGTCGTAAATCTCTGCAAAATCCGCTAAGTAAAGGCGATAACTAAACAAAAGACAAGCCGCTGACCGGTCTCCACAGCGTTGTCTAAATGGGTGCCATAATTGCATTATTTGTTGTTTTTCTTTCTGTCAGTGCCACCTACCGGTCCGTACTTTGACTACGACGGGCCATCCTGTCGCCTGCGCCATACGTAGTCCCGGCGTTAAGCGAGTCGACCAAAACGTTTTACCGGCTCCACCCTAGGCCTTCTTCTCGGCAAACTGAAACGACTAAAAGCCCAGCACGTAACCCGATTATGCAAAACAATTAAGGCGGCGGCGAAGCTAATGCCTGTCACGTCTCGTTGATTGCGTATAAAGGCTCGCGCCGTGACGACGCTGGCGAAGAAGCGTCCCCCACCACGTCCGCCATTAGTGAGTGGGGCGCGATTAGATTTCGCATGCGGAGGCGACGAGGCGGGACAACGCGGTTATCGTAGGCCGAGTGTGCGACGTTGGCGACGCAGTAAGTCGTGCCGCGTAGACATACAGAAAGTATACGAGTAAAAAAAAGAGAGAAATTCTCATTAGCCGCGGTGGGCGCTGGCTGGGGACGATTCGAGAAAGTTAGCTGTTTTTGCTGCTGTCGTTTGCAGCGCGCGAAAAAATAATTTAGGCCATTCCTTAAGCACCATCTACGTTCTTGACGCATCGGCACTTAAAGGCGGCCAGACGAAAATTTTACACACAGCCGTGTTCCACTTATTTAATACAAAAATGGTAAGGGTAGAATAACTGCAGGCGCAGTACCTTACAAAAATTTCTTTATACAGTCTATACACTGTCCATAGACGTTTCTCTATAACGTCTATAGGCTCTCTATAGATAACCCCTAGAGAACAATCTATAGGCAATACAAATCATATAGACAGTCTATAGACAATCTATAGATTTATGGCCATACACTTATAATAGACTTTTACCTATAGAGATTCTAGAGATTATGAATAGACAAAAAGAAATACCTATACGAAGGCAACAGATTCTATAAGAACTCTATAGACTATATATAGACCATTTTTTCATGGGGTGGGCCGTGACTGCAGGCAATCCGCAAAAGCAGTTATAAGGACCTTTTTTCTTTTCATTTGCACACTGCAAAAGTGTAATTTAAGCCATTGCAAAGGCGTCCCCTACGTTCTTGAGGCATGAGCATTCCAACACGGCTAGACGGAGCAATTAACCTTCACGGTGTTGCTCCATTTAATTTGGTCCATGGTTTGGCGGAAACCCGTCTGGTGGGGGATGGCCATAAAGAAGAAGACGAAACACCGGCCATGCGCTGAAGAAATCTTGATGACGTTTCGGCTCCAGTACGGGAACCTTGTTCGCATTTCTTCGGTGCGCACGGTGTTTTGCCTTCTTCTCCATCTCACTGAACACAATATGCAGAACAAGTTCAATGAAAATCCATTTTGAACACGTAAATAAACAGCATTCAAAAATATGCTTTAACTAATATACGCTTGATCACATAACTGAACCTTAAGGGCGGTGCTCTGTAGCCATTATGACATCTTTATGAAAAATGTGTGTCAGATAATTTAGAGCAGCACAATAATGTGGCCGTAGAAGCTAAAAAGCAGGACAGACACTCCGTACTAATTTCCTCCCAATTTTTTTTATTAATTTCATCCTGTATAACGGGTGTTTCATTGTACTTAAAATGTTCTCCAATTTTGTAAAAAAAAAAAAGGCTGTTTGAGTCAGAAGAGCGCTTTTTCTGCATAGCATTGCGAGAGGTGCAGCGCATCAGAATACAGCTAAGATGCAATCACGAGTAGGCTGGCTAACTAATATTGCGGAGTTCACTTTTTAACTATTACAGTTAGTCTTCTTTATTGAGATGAGTGTACAGCCCACCGCAATACCCATATCAGTTTTTAGAATTTCGATAACGCAGTTAAGCTTGGCGCTGTCACTTAACATATTTTCCTATACGTGCTCTGGAGAAGTTGCTCTGTCTGCAAGGTTCTCCTGAACGCGTGTATTTTGGCGCGATGTAGGCAAAATTTGTTTGGCCACAGAGCTGAGGGTAAGCGCTTTCTCGAAATTCTCAAAACTGATATGGATAATACTTACGGTGGGCGACACACCTTAAATAAACAAGAGACTAACGCTAACAGTTAAAAAGTTGACTATTCATAGTTAACCGGTATACTAGTAGCACATGTCAGCTGTATTCTGAAGCGCTACACCGTCGGGAATGCTATGCGAATAAAAGCGCTGTTCTAACTAAACTACCCTCTTTTAAAAATTGCAGAACATCTTTGGTGAAACACTATATATAGTCTACAATAATTTACAGCCGCAGAGACTCCGGTGTATCTGTCAACAGCATCGATACGCGCAACACCATGACAAATGAATGACACTCATGACTGACCAGTTGACAGGTTTTGCTCGCGTTAATACCACAGCCGTAAAATCACCACGATAGCAAGACGGGGGAGTTAGTGATACACACTTATGGAAAATTGCGCAAAATACGAGGACAAGTAAAGAAAACAGGACCAACAGAATAGCGCTGGTCTTGTTGTTTTCTTCACTCGTCCCCATCTTTTGCGCTATTTTCCCTTAAGTAAGATCACCACCACATACACTGCGCAGGATACATCACTGGCTTTCTCTCATCTGGACGTTTTACGAAACTGACCTCCCTTGAGCCCTAAACAACCACAACAAAAAAGAGAAACCCTCACACGGGTCATGACGTAACGAGCCACTCGCATCTCAAGAGCGAAGACCAAAAAAAAAGGGGGGGGGGGGAGTTGCGAGGCCATTTTCAGAAAGCCCAGCAGTACACGATGAACCGCGAAAATAACTGCCAGAGACATCCGCCGGGACGCCGAAAGGTTTCGGCTCCCCATTAGGGAAGACAGCCGATGAACGAAAAGCAGAAGCAACGAATAAAGGCGGAGGGGAAAATAAAAAGGGAAAAGAAGCATCAGGAAGTGAAGGGACTCGAGAAGGAGACAGCCGTCAACTGCGGTGACGCAAGGAAAAGCCGCCCGCGCTCGTGACGTGCTTGCCGCTGCCTCAAGCACGCCGTCCAGGTATATAGCGTTTCCGACGGGCGACTTTTCCGCGACGTCACCGAGGGGGCTTATATATATATCCGCGCCAGACGCGTGACAAGAAAAGACGTCAAGTGCTTAATATCTCGAGTTTCTTAATGACTTCATTTTTGGGAGCCGGTGCTACACGTCAACGGTTAATGCCGTTAAGCGCCACGATGACGACAGGGCTCAAATGCCAGTTGCACGCTAAAAAAAAATCGATGTTAAAACACCACAGTGGTTGAACTCCACCGTGGTGCAGTGTCGCCGTATACCTCTATGAAAAACTCCGCAGCTATTCCATGCAACTCCGCAGTGGTTCAGTGTAACTCCGCAATAGCTCTGTGAACTGTCACAGTACTTCTATGAAAAACTCAGAGCCCTTCCATGAACTCCACAGTGGCTCAGTGCAACTCCGAAAAGCCTCTACGAAGTGTCACAGTACTTCCGTGAAAATTTTTAAAGCTCTTCTATGCAGCTTCCACAGCGGCTCAGCGCAATTACTCTACAAACCCTCCAACGGCCTCTACGAAGTTCTGCGATACTTCTAAGGAAAACTCTACAGCTCTTCTACGGAACTCCACAGTGCTTCACTGCACCCCTACAGCACCTGAAACTGATGGGTGTTGCTATGCAATTCCCCAAGGCACTTCCACGTGCAACCCAACAGTGCAAGAGAATAGAGAATGAGTCACTGCAATTTGGCCAGGCACCACCGCCCCCACCAGTTTCGTTAATTTCTCTTGCCGTCAGTTCTTTACCAGTACCCACGCAGTCAGCAGAGTGAACGCACAAAGAAAACGCCTTCTGCTGGCGGCTAGGGATGAAAGGGCACTGACCTCGCTCTATCTATGAACCCCGGGTCACGTACGAAACGGGAGACGAGAGGGAAAAACACGGTGGGGGAGGCGTCGCTGTCAGGAGAGGTTCACGCAATCAACCACCGAAAATGGGGGGGGGGGGGGGGGGGGGGGGGGGGGGGTATGAAAGCCTCCCTTAGCAGACGGTCAACGAAAGGAAGCCCGCAGAGCCCTGTCGAGCGGCTCGCTGGCCCCAAGTAATTCAGCCTTTGTTCCAGCTCGTGCGATGTCTGTGCGCGTTAAAGTGGTCGAAATTAATAGGAAAGCCCTCAACTGCATCGCCTCTTTCTCTCCCTCCCTCCTTTCACTTGCCCTTCTTCGTGGTGCCGGGTGTGCACCTTGCATGAGAGAGTTACTGCCCCTTCGCTTTCTTCATGCCCAATTATTATCATAATCGCCATTAATTATGGACCTCGGTTTGATTTTCGATGCTACATTCACATTCCCAACTCATGTTCGGCCTATAAAACGAGCTCTTCATCGACTGGGTGTTTAACGCAAATCGAAAGTCTTCGGTCATTCTAGTTCCTTCCTGAAGTTATACAAGACCATTTGCACGCCATCCTCTTCTTGGCTACGCAACAGTTGTTTGGAACGGGACTTCCTGATCGAGAACAGAGTACATTGATAATGTGCAAATTAAGTTTTTGTCGTTCTATAAAAGCACTGTTTTTCTCGCAATGTCGATGACCCTCCATATCACCCTCATTCACTTTAAACCCCTTTGCTCCCCGAGCGCCAGACAGGCGCGGGCCGACCTCGTCTTTCTATGTAAACTTACGAATGCCTCAACAGCTTGTCAAGACCTGGTGGCCGAAATCTGCCTTAGAACGCCGCCGAAAACTACGTGAAAATCTCCCTTTTCAACACATCCCCACCACGCAAAAGAGGCTGCCCATTCTTCAGATTACAACGAACATATAACATGTACTCACATGAACTCGACCTATTTAACACTCACTCTGTTCTTTCCGGGCTGAAGTTCAGAATGCGCTTCTGACTTGGCTGCCTACATTCATTGTGCAGCCTCTGTATCTGCTGATTTGATTCGGAAATATTGCTTCTTGCAACCCAGTTTTCTTGCTCCATTGTTCTTCGTAATTTTTTTTTTGTTCGCTGCTACTCTGAGCCTGTTTTTGTCTGTCACATTATCTTTGTCGCTCCTCTGCTTCGTCTTTTTTTTTCTATATCACTACTATTCTTCTTTTGCCTTAAATTCTTTTCCCCTAATATTGTGATCCACTCTTTAATGCACCCATTCGTCTTATGTAACCTCCATCATGCATTTATCTAATTCATTACTTGTACTGTAACGTATCTGTATGTATAGTGTATTTGCGCTGCATTTCCCTCTTTTTTTACCCTCAGAAAAATGCGCCAGCGCAAAGGCTCTCGCCGCTCTTGGGCTGTATAAATGAGTGTTGATTGACTGAATGACTGACTGATTGATTGATCGATTGATTTACCACTTGACTTATTGGCTGACCAATTGACTAAATGACTGACTAATTGACTAATTGAACCAACCGAATAACGGACCAATTGTCTGAATGATCGAGTGATTGTGTGACTGACTGATTGAGTGACTGACCTATTGACTTACCGACGGACTGACCAATTGATTGATTGATTGATTGATTAATTGTCCTAATATAGCACCTTGTCGATACGTACAACCAAACCCAAAAAAAGAGCTCTGTTGAGTCATAACGAGCCGACTCATCCGATGCAGCGCGCAGGGATGACTGAAGTGACTAAACCTTGTGCCTGTACACGGGACAATCGCCAGTGGTTTGCCCCAGACGGCTTGCGCAGGAAAACTTTCCACGAGAGACGAAGAATTAACGGCGCGATCGACGTATACCCCGCCGGGTCGAACGATGCTTTCTGGCAGCGTAATTATTTATCCACTACAAGAGTGGGAGGGAGCTCGCGGAGACTCATTAGGCAATTGAGGGGGAGACACAGCTGCGGCTGTCTTCTACACAGCGGCGATACGGCGAAACGAAGCGCTCGTTAAGTCGACAGAAACGACAGTTTGCGGTGTGGATGTTATTTTTTTTCTTTTCTTTCTACCTTATTAGTCACCGGTTAACGCGCCTGCGAAGCCGGACGATCGACCATTGAAGCCCGTCACGCAATTAAAACGCGCCTCAACGAACGAATACGACTATAGTACCCTCGGGGGCCACTACACTCCGTCCAGCGGGGGGAAAAAAATGAAAATAAAGAAGCGGTAGAGCCAAGCGTGACTCGGCCAGCGCGATGCACACGTGTTGCGAGGTTCGGTCGAAAAGGAATCAAAGTCGGCTGAAAAGAAGTAAGAATTGAAGTAAACGAACGGATCGTTGGTGACGTCTCCCGAGACGAGGAGAGAGCTCTCAGGTCGCGTACATCTGGACCTTATTCGAGAGACGATCACGGATTGAGCAACGCGGCGATGCCCCGTGCGTGCGACGGGTTCGCTTTCTGTCTTTCTTTCTTCTTTCGTTCCGTGCACACGCGCACAGGACACACGACGGCGGCACGAGGTCGGACAGGACGCCGAACGAAGCAGTAGACAGCGTGCGCATTCGGGCGTCCGGTTATATTGATTCCCGCTTCAGACTCGCTGGTTTCGCATTTCGACAGCGTACGCGGCACGCCCACGGCTGTCTCCCGCTTCTTTTCTTTTTTTTTCTTTCATTCTTTCAATCGTTATTTCGCCTATTCCTGTCTTTCGTTTTACCAATCGTTATCTCGCCTATTGCTTTTTTTCTTACTTTTTTCCTTCCTTCCTTCCTCCCTTTTCCTTCCTTCCCACCCTCCTTCTTTCCTTCCTTCTCTCATTCCTTTCTATTTTTCACTGCTTCCTTTCTTCCTTCATACCTCCTTTCCTTCCTTGTCTCATTTGTTTTATTTCTTTCATTCCTTCCTTCCTTCCTTCTCTCATTCGTTCTTTATTTCCTTCCTTCCTTCCTTCGCTTTTTTTTCTTGTATCTTGGAATAATTCATTCCTCCATTTTTTTCCCCTTCACATTTGCGATTCTCTTGACCTTCTTTTCTTTTCATCGTTCTTTCTCTTCTTCCTTCCTTTCGTTCCCCCTTATTTTTTCTTGGCTTCCTTCCTTAAATCTTACCTTTTTTTTCATTTGCTATACTTCACTTCCCCTTTCTTTTGCCTTCCATTTATTTCCTTCCAGTCTTTTTTTTTCCGTGAAAAAAAAAGGAAACTGAAAGGGGGGGGGGGGGGGGGAGGAGGTAAACCTTCAGCCGCCACGTTGCTCCAGCCGGAGTCACGCAAAGTGGTCGCGATCGACGCGGGCTTCGTGAGTCATGCGGTGAAGCCCCCTGTGACGCAGCGGCAGCGTGTAGTACAGTGTGCGTGCCTTCAGGGCTGGTTCGATGCACTCGCAAAACACATTCGCTGGTGCACGCCACTAAGAAAGGGGGGGGGGGGGGGGGAGGGCACGGAAATCGAGCGGTGGAGCACTATGCACCCAACCGCGGAGAACGCAAAGGTGGGAATCTTTAGGACGACGGCTCGATGGCATGTACATTGCCACGGCTCTATAAGGGGGCGTCCGAAGTGCGGAGAATCAATAATAACAATTGGTTTTTTGGGGAAAGAAAATGGCGCAGTATCCGCGCCGTAAGGGAAGGGATAAAGGAGGGAGTGAAAGAAAGGAAGAATCACGAATTTGTTGTTCGGGACAAATAAGGCACAAAAAAAAGCACGACAGACAAGAACGCTTCAAGATTTTCCGGCGTTCCGAGCCATCTGCACCATGAAGCCAGAGACAGCGGGTCCAACTGCCTGGCTCATGAAGCCTTCATTACGGAAGGCCCTCGCAGATAATTAATACAGGCCAGCGGGTGAACGGGGGGGGGGGGCTCACGTACGACGACGACACAGCTGGGACCCGAGAACAGTTACAGATCGGCTGTGATCCAGTGCCACGATGTGCCATACGCGATGGAAGCTTAAAAGCGACAGGAAAGCATGACCGTCCGAAGTCGCCAATTAATGTGGCCGCGGCCACGTTTATTCGGCTCGACGTCGGGCAGTAGCGCGGCGAAGCCTATCTGTAGGTGATGTCCGACGTCTTCGAGCTGCTGCGTCCCCACGAGAGTTGTGTCCTACCCTCGAGCGAGGGAGTGATGAGATGATGATGATGAAGAAGATGATGCTTGCTACAGACCTAACCTCTCTCTGCTGCTGTGTGCATTTCAATGCAACGTTCAAATGCCCTTGCGTCAAATCTATCATTCCGAACACTGGCAAAAAATCCGAGGTCGACTCCGTCAGGTACTGCTTTGTCGCTTGTACAAACCGTCAGTGGTAGGACATGGTAGAAGCCAGCGACCAGTTCATTTGTATATTTTTCTTTTGAACAGGGAAAACCAAAACGTGGTTTTTCACCAAATCCCTACCCCGCTGCGGTGGCTCAGTGGTTAGGGCGCTCGACTACTGAGCCGGAGTTCCCGGCTTCGAACCCGACCGCGGCGGCTGCGTCTCGATGGAGGCGAAACGCTAAGGCGCCCGTGTGCTGTGCGATGTCAGTGCACGTTAAAGATCCCCAGGTGGTCGAAATTATTCCGGAGCCCTCCACTACGGCACCTCTTCTTCCTTTCTTCTTTCACTCCCTCCTTTATCCCTTCTCTTACGGCGCGGTTCAGGTGTCCAAAGATATGAGACAGATACTGCGCCATTTCCTTTCCCCAAAAAACCAATTATTATTATTATTATTATTATTATTATTATTATTATTATTATTATTATTATTATTATTATTATTATTATTATTATTATTATTATTATTCACCAAATCCCAGAACTTCAGAACAGGTTACTCTATGCAAGTGCTTTTACAACTGCCTTCTCCCTCCGATGTTCTCTCCCGTTCCTCCTACATTTGTGCTTATTCGTGCTGTATTTCTGGATCACTGAGTCACCTACAGTCAGCATTTCCCAGTTATATTTGAAAGAGCAATGTATTATGTTGTCTTACGTCTGCGTTTCAGTTTCAATGTTTTCTTCTTTCATGTCTTGATTTAAACGCTAAGTGCAATACCACTCTGCTCGAACTCCTAGTTTTAGCAGTATCACAAAACAAATAAATAAATTCGTATCCATCCACAGGCCAAAGGACGGAGACAGACACACAGACTGACAGCTTCCCAGAGCCTGAACGGTGTGCGCACAAAACGTGGACGGTACGCGTAGTCCAAATGTCCAAACACACAAGATAACAACCGAGGCGGCCGCGTTTTTATGGAGGCAAAACGCTAAGGCGCCTGTATGCTGTGCGATGTCAGTGCACGTTAAGGATCCCCAGGTGGTCGAAATTATTCCGGAGCCCTCCACTACGGCACCTCTCACTTCCTTTCTTCTTTCACTCTCTCCTTTATGCCTTCCCTTACGGCGCGGTTCAGGTGTGCGCCAATATGTGAGACAGATACAGCGCCATTTCCTTTCTACACAGAAACCAATTATTATTATTATTATTATTATTATTATTATTATTATTATTATTATTATTATTATTATTATTATTATTATTATTATTATTATTATTATTATTATTATGAGTCCTATCTTGAATATTTAGAGAACAGTGCCTCTAATCGTCCTATTGAATTCTGGCGATATGTTCGCAAGCGTTCGAATAAATCTGATAGTCATATTCACTTAGTTGACCCTCATGGAAATGAAATTCGGAATGTCGCTGACGGCTTTGCTCAACACTTTTCCTCCGTGTACAAATCTCCACGTTGCGATTCTGTATGCCTTCCAGCTGGCGCACCTAATTCCGTTCTTCTTGACGAGAAGTTAGTGAGTGAGAGTCTTAAGTGTTTAAAGCCATCTTTGTCTCCTGGACCTGATGGCATTCCAGCCGCCATAATAAAAGCCTTCAGTAGTACCTTCGTCCCTGTTTTAACCACGATATTTAATAACTGTTTGAAAAATTCTGCCTTCCCCCGCGTGTGGAAAACGACGCGTGTTTTCCCTGTGTTCAAATCAGGAAACAAATCTGATGTTTCGAACTACCGCCCCATTTCTCTTCTTTGTGCAACCTCTAAGCTTTTTGAACTAGCTTTGCACAAAGTACTTTCCTTCCACCTCAAACATTTAATCATACATAATCAGCATGGTTTCATAAAAGGTCGTTCTACTACAACTAACCTTGTGACTTTTATGACGTATACATCAGCTGAAGTCCTTCAGAGGAGTCAGGTAGACGCTGTGTACTGTGATTTGAGCAAAGCTTTCGACGTTGTTACTCACTCATTACTTCTTCAAAAGCTTCTGCTGTTTGAGATCGACGTTTCAATTGTAGCCCTCCTACGCAACTATCTTCTTGATCGGTCCTGCTTTGTCAGTGTAAATGGACAGACCTCATTTGTTTACACTCCAACCAGCGGAGTTCCTCAGGGCTCGGTATTAGGCCCGCTTCTGTTCTCTGTTTTTATCAATGACGTTTCCTCCGTTGTCAAAAACTCCTCGTTTCTCCTTTATGCGGACGATATAAAAATGTTCAAGGCAATACATACTCTTCACGATTGCTTGTCATTGCAATCGGACATATCCGCCTTCTCTGATTGGTGCTTGAAGAATGGGCTCACTCTCAATTCATCTAAAACCAAGGTTGTCTCATTTACGCGTAAAACGCACAGTCTTCTCTACTCTTATTCTGTGAATGGTAGGCCGCTGCCCAGGGTTGATGAAATTAATGACCTCGGCGTACTTTTCGACCGCAGCCTCAGCTTCTCCTCTCATACAAAACGCATTGCTCTGCTGGCTATGCGTACACTTGGCTTCATCTGCAGGCTTTCGAGAGAGTTTCGAGCCCCACTTCCTTTCTTAAAGCTCTACCTCTCCATATGCTTGCCGCTTTTGGAATATGCGTCTGTTGTTTGGAACGGCACTTGCCAGTCGAACTGTGAAAAAATCGACAGAGTTCAGCTAAAGTTTTTACGCATATTTCAACATCGGTTTTCTTGCAAAACTTCCAGCTCTCGTCCCAGGCGGAGTAACTCATTGCAGCTTCCTTCTCTTAGCTGCCGTCGCGTGAGGGCAGGTATAATTTTCTTGTATAAACTTCTTCATGGTCACATTCTATGCCCTCAGCTCCTAGCGCGTATCCTTTTGCGTGTACCGCGAAAGAGCATAAGGGAATTCAGACCATTCCAAGTTTCTGCGCTCCTGCACTCCCTCTCCCCTCTGGACAGAATGCAAAAGTTGTTCAATTCTCTTTGTCCTCACCTTGATATATTCGAAAATTCTCTCCCTTCCTTTATATTGGATGTCCGTGACGTTCCACTTTGAGCACTCTTTTTCTCATACATAACTTTCCCTTTCATGCATTTTGACTTTACTACACTTGTGCATTTGCACTGGTATTATATTTTTTTTCTCCTTAATTGTTCATCACGTCTACTTGTTTTCATTAATGTTATTTCTTTAATACTGTGTACTCACGCCTGATTGTCTGTAACGCGTTCACTAATTACATTTCTTATTGTGTATGATTGTATTTCTAGCTTGTATTTCAGAGGTTTCTTATTCGTTCATATTAGTATTGGCTTTATTCTTGTTTGTATTTTGCTATATGCTGTACTTGGCTGTTATCGGTCGTTCTTGTGTTCATTCTCTTTGTTTATTGTTTCATTAGTTGTTTATATGTCTGTTGCCTGTTCTAGCTGTTTTCATTTACCGCTGTTCTCGCTGTTTTCTTGTTTTCTCTTTTTTGCTTCATGCTTGCTGTCACGCCTAGTTTATATGTCTTTTTTTCTATCGCCTTGACTGCTGCATTAACTCCCGTGAGCCTCTTCCTTTGTGGAAGACAAATTTACATTTTGTGCGTGTGAATGGTGTACCAGCACCAAGACCTTTGGGTTGTTCCTGGGCACCGAAAAATAAAGATTGATTGATTGATTGATTATTATTATTATTATTATTATTATTATTATTATTATTATTATTATTATTATTATTATTATTATTATTATTATTATTATTATTATTATTATTATTATTATTATAACAACCTATGCTATGTCTGTTATCCCGCGTGCCATTTCTCAGGCCCATTCCGCCGCCAGCGCAACCCGCTCACGGGGCTCTGTTCAACAACGCTCGAAGGGTCGACACGCCCCCCTTCTGACGCCAGCGCGTGCCACGTACGGCCAAACTACGAACTATACCGGACTAATAATAATAATAATAACTGGCTTTGGGGGAAAGAAAATGGCGCAGTATCTGTCTCATATATCGCGGGACACCTGAACCGCGCCGTAAGGGAAGGGATAAAGGGGGGAGTGAAAGAAGAAAGGAGGAAGGAGGTGCCGTAGTGGAGGGCTCCCAACTATGCCGGACTGTGAATCGGTCCATGCATCGTGTTCCGGCAACACAGAAGTCTATAACCGGTAGGACGCTCACGATACAAGGCACAACCTCACATGAGAGGGCGACGGAATTGCGAGATAATAATAATAATTGGTTTTGGGGGGAAAGGAAATGGCGCAGTATCTGTCTCACATGTCGTTGGACACCTGAACCGCGCCGTAAGGGAAGGGTAAAGGAGGGAGTGAAAGAACAAAGGAAGAGAGAGGTGCCGTAGTGGAGGGCTCCGGAATAATTTCGACCACCTGGGGATCTTTAACGTGCACTGACATCGCACAGCACACGGGCGCCTTAGCGTTTTTCCTCCGTAAAAACGTAGCCGCCGCGATCGGGTTCGAACCCGGGAACTCCGGATCAGTAGTCGAGCGCCCTAACCACTGAGCCACCGCGGCGGGGCACGGAATTGTGAGAAAAACCGCAATTTTGCTCCGTTTCAAAATTTTTTCTTGAGTGTTGGTCAACGTCCAACAACGCGAAAATTATCAGGTCTCCGAAGCACAAAGGAAAATTAAGCTTTTCTAGGACAAATTTGCGATTACGTGTGTATAGCTACACTATAAGGAGTGATACAAGTGCTTTGCTGCGTGTACTTAATACGTGGCAATTCGCTCTTTTTTTTCTGAGCGCCACCTTGTAGAAGCTGCTTGCACTCCCTCCCCCGTTTCTGAGAACTGCTGAAGGCGAGAGAAACAATAAGACTTTGGCAATAATCACTAGACAGCTAGCCCAGGTCTTAAATGCAGTTGAGAGTGTGAGTCAGAGAATAAACTTTATTTATTAGTTATTGAGCTTGCCTCATGCGAGACTTATCGTTGGTCGGGGCCCTCTTTCACGGCTCCGATGGCTTCCGCAAGCCCGTTGGCTCTTCAAGCAGGCCTGAAGGATGTGGTGCTCTAGGCCTCATCTGGCCAGCAGTTCCTCCAACTAATCTCCATTTGGGTTCGTTATGTGGGAAGTAGCTTTTTTTTACGCATTAAACCCGATTCAATGGCTGCCACATCTGCGATTCCGTTGTCCATTGTATCGGTGAAATTTTCCATTGCCGAATCTCAGGGTGTACGAGCCGGTCCACGTGTGGTGGGGCGTGGTTCGAGGAAGAGTATGGTGATCAATAAACGAGGTTTTGAACGGCCTTCACGGCCTCAGCCCGCCTGAATTTTTTGTTAGGTTATCGAAAATGGCTACAAAATATACAGGATGGGTCAGCCACGTGCTCTATTTAGTTCGGAATAAGGCTGGAGTAACCCCCTAATAAATAGGATCCCTCGAGTCAGGCGTACTCCAAAGTCCCCTATAGCAACACCCTCTAAATACTTTCTTCAGGCCTCTCCAGGCCCTCCTTTCCACACGCGCTACGTCACGCCAAGTGTCCGGTCAGGCTGCTCACCAAGCGCGGCTCCGCTCCGCTCGGTTGTCTCCCTCGATGTGCTCGCGCTTGCCCGGGCAAGCACAGACACGAACGCAGTCTTGCAGTGAGCGTCTAGCTGCTGCTTGAGTCTTTCAGCCTGGCGTTGGGTGCATTTCCGTTCGCTCCTCGCACGGCTGTGTCTGTTTCGTGTGGCCGTTTCTTGTGTGGCGTGCGTACCTGTGCTAGCGCACGAATGGGAAACTGATTGCCTGCCGTGTAGCGAGTGCAACTTCGTGAAACATGGGCCGGTGCTGTGTTCCCGGGTGCCGCGGGAACTACCAGAATGGTCCCAAAGTACGTGTTTATTGCTTCCCAAGAGACGAAGTACGAAGAAAAGCCTGGTTGCGAGCCATTCCACGGAAGGATTTCACACCTACAGAGCATTCGAGGGTAAGACTCTGAAATATTGCTTAATAGGCGCTGGTAATTATCTTAGTTGTGAGCTGTCGCTCCCGGAAAGGCATGCTGTCTTTGTAGGCAATGATATCACTTCTTACACTTATGTATGAATTGTCCAGGAAGCATTTAGTTCTGTGGATGTGCATAAGGCTTGTGTAAAAGCTGTGTAAATATGTAAAAGCTGTTCACTATTCAGACTCTTTTTACTTAGTGTTTTAGGCAATGGAGAGTCATGGCGAATGGCCTTGCTTCATTTTCTCGTGCAGGTGTGTGAACTGCACTTCCACGCAGGCGACTTCATTACGACGTTGTCACACCAAGATGAACTGACAGGGAAAATAATAGAGGTGAAGCGTGACAGGCTACAGTTGAAGATTGATGCTGCGCCTTCTGTTTTTCCAAACTGCCCAAAATACTTGTCCTCAACGCCTGGACGGAGTGAATCGCCAGAGACGAAAAAAGCAAGAAGGGAAAACGCTGCTTTGCAGGAGGCTATGAGGAAGTCACTTCAGTCTAATGAGCTTGAACAGAAAAGAAACAAAGTTTCATCTTACGAGGAGTTCAAATCTAAGTTGCCTGGAATCTGCAACACGAAATTCTGGACCGTTTCTGTCGATGAGCAGTGCGTTAGGTTCCTTCTCATCGAGAATGATCCTTCACCTAATGTGAAATGCGCCTTGGTAGTTCTCCCTGATCTGTCACTTTCTGTTTTCTTGAATGGAGTGAAGCTTCTGTCGCTTCCTTCAGGCAGGATTCTGCCAGCTCAAGTATGCGACACCTCCAGCCTGTCCTTGCTGCTAGAAGAACTCGAGATAGGCTTGCATAATATACCTGAGGTGACGAAAGAGTCGAAACATACTAAAGTATTGCAGTTTGTCGGTTCACTGCTTGCAGACCTCATTGAGGACAGTGATACGACGAAAGAACAGTCTTCTTTGCTGAAATTTCTGGTTGAGCAGATAGAGGTTCTCCTCGCGAAACAGCATGTGTATAGCGCAGAGCTGCTGGTATTCGCCAGTATTTTGAATTCAATTTCTCCTCACGCATATCACTTCACAAGAGCTGCATCAAGAATCATTCTGCCCCATCCTTCCACACTGCGCCGTGTTTGCTCAAATTACAAAGCTGACCCTCTTGTGGAGCAAAATCAACCGCACTGTCTCTCCTACATCCGAGAACGAGTCAAATCAATGAAAGACCACGAGAAGACAGTGACCCTGATGATCGATGAGATCCACATAAAACCATACTTCGACTACAAAGGGGGCACAATAGTAGGATCGTCGGTTCATTCAACGGAACCAGCAACAACAGCCCATGTGTTCATGGTACAATCACTCCTTTCTGCAAACAAGGACGTCATTCACATATTACCTGTGAGCAAACTGAGCGCAGAAATTTTGCACGAGCATGCTAAGAACATAATCATTAATGTTGAGAAAATGGGGCTCAAAATTATCGCTGTGATAACGGTGAGCATTGTCTATCCCCATCCAGCCGATAACGCTCGCCCTCTTTTCTACGTGGTCGATCCTGTGCATCTCTTGAAGTGCATTAGGAACAATTGGATTAACCAGAAAAACCCTGGAACATGCCTCTATTTCCCTGAAATGGACTTGAGTGGAGCAATGCCCGAAGGGCCTCCTCGTATGAAAGCTGCTTCTTTCGCAGCTGTGCGGCAGCTTTATTCTTCAGAGAAGACGTCGCTTGTGAAGGCTGCTTACAGACTGAACGCAAAAGCCGTGAATCCAACCTCAATGGAGCGGCAAAATGTAAAGCTCGCTCTCGACGTCATTAATCAGTTTGTTTCAAATGCCCTCAGGACACATGGTTCCGCTTTCAAGATTCCTCAAGCTGAGTCGACTGCTCTTTTCATTGACGTTATCCTCACATGGTGGCAAATAGTCAATGTTAAGACCCCTTGCAAAGGCCAGAGGCTAAGGGACAGCATGCAAGACCCTGTAAGGTCTGTTGATGACACACAGTTAGCTTTCCTGAGCGGCGTTGTGGACTGGTTGGACGCTTGGGCAAGAATAAACATCACCAGTGGCTCGCTGACGAAAGAGACTCACAGTGCTTTGCGACTGACATGCTATTCTCTGGTAGAACTCTCGCGCTACTGCTTAGAAGAACTTCACTTCAAGTACGTACTGCTGGGCAAATTTCAGACGGATGCGCTAGAAGACCGGTTCGGCCGTTACCGCCAGCTGGCAGGATCACAGTACCACATTTCCGTGCGTCAGCTCTACGAATGTGAGAAGAAGCTTCGTCTTCAAAAACTTTTGACATTTCCACGCGAGGAAACAGAGTTTGAAGACGTAAGTGAGGATCTTGTCCCATGCAACTTTTCTGTGGCTGTCAGCGACGACGATATTACACACGCCCACTCTGACATGGATGCTATTGTCTACATTGCAGGATACGCTGCTCATGCTGCTTTAAAGAAGCTTTCATGTTCTGCTTGCTTCAGCACATTGGTGATTGAAAATCGAGAGATCGAAGCGGAAAATACTGCCATGATAGCTAACCTGTCGAGAGGAGGGCTGAAGTTTCCCCAGCCATGCACAGTTCACATGGTACTGATGACTAAACTAGTTGCAGAGAAGTTGTCTTTTGGAGCAACCGCGGAAGATTTTCTCTCCTGTAGAAATCAACGTGGTGTCGTGATTTCACAGACGATTTCCCTCCTGGACGAACACGACATTGAGACATGTGAAAATGGCCACACTGCACAAACTCTCCTGCGCTTGGTAGTACGCGTTGCAACCAACGTTGTTCTAAACAACTTTTGCAAACTAAGAAATGATGCCATACAAGACAATGCGCAGCAGAAGGCCGCAGCCCGGAAAGCAGCAACGCTTAAGAAGAAGTAAGTTTTATTCCCAAGCAATAAAAATGCTTTGCGCACACTTCATTGCTGGTGTCTCGTCGTTTTTTATTGTAAGGGTCAGATTAGCTGTACAAATACTCAACAGCGCAACATTATTGTGAGTGTCATTATTGCTGTGTGTGAAAGCTTTAAGCAAAACACAATACAGAATAAAACTAACACAATGCGCAGTAGACGGTGTTTTTTTTTTCAATGTTCACGAACTTCTACTTTAACAACTAGATATACGCATGTGCGGTCTGTGCGGATGGATTTTACCGCACGGCAGACATCATGTACGTGATAGAACCTAATAATTAGATGATTAATTGAAATTAACTAATCAATTTTTTATTATAATGACCAATAATGCGAAATTGGCGGCCGTATGCTAAATTGTTTATTATAAAAAACTGTATTAGCAGCTCGAACTTTCTTGACAATAAGGTGTTCTGCAATAAAAAAAATATATAAAGCAGATAAAATGATAGCCTAAGGCGCGCACAAACTAGCGAATTTCTTTTCTGCAGCAACGACAAAAATGAAAATGAAGGAATCACTTATAAGGCAGCTACGTACGGCAGTACCCGAATAGTGCAGACGGGCGCGGCGCGCTGAAATCGCGGAGCGCGGGGCCTGCACGGTCCCTTGGCGTGACGTCACGCGGCCGGTGGAGAGGCCTTAGCATTGAGAGGGTGTTGCCTATAGTCGGATACAACTCAGGAATGAAGCGGTTTTTCTCGATCAAAGGACCCCCTTCCAGCCAATGGCGTCGACCGATTCTCTTGATCCTACACTAGCGTGACAATGCAGGGAGTGGGATAGTGCAGGGAAGAGACTGCCCCCAACCATGAATGGAGGGGACTACACCCTTTCACTGTCACTCCCTGCTTATCACGCTAGCAGGGTCATGAGAATCGGCCGACGCCATTGGCTGGAAGGGGGTCCTCTGACGGGGAGAAGCCGCCGCGTTCTTGAGTTGTATCGACTACAGGAAAGTAGCAGAACCCAGAGAAGCGCTAAGACCGCTCCGGTCCTCGGCAGAGGGGTGCGGCTCGTGCCGGTGGCTTCACGCCAACTCTCCGTTTCATCGCAGTTTGGAAATTGAGTTCGCCAGGCGCCTTTCGACGACCTTCGGCGAAGAATAATAACGCCGCCTCCTCTCAGCGACACACGTTTCCGCGAGTGGAAACGATAAGCGCCTCGTAATACGACTATACTACAACGGCAAGAAAACATAGTTCGCCGTAGTTATTCTTTTTTCTATCTCCTCGCTATCTCTTTCCGTTCTTCCCTGAAGCCTTGCAAATGTATGCGGAGAGCCAATCTAGGCACGTGACTGCGCAGCACACGGCCACTACGATCAGAAGCAAATGTTCCACGAAGGCGGCATCGGGTGTGATGCGCTCTTGGAAATATTGCCCACGTCCAGCCGCTAACGCCGGGGGCCGACAAAGAAAAGAAAAAAATCGAAAGCGGCAGCTTCAATGGTTCCATTTCATCAAGTGGGCTTGCCTGTGTCCTCCGCGGTTGTTCTCTCCATTGGCGCTTCTTTGCTTGGACGAAGCGACAGGAGTGTGCGCTCTGCTGTGCAAAATGTTCTTCAAGAAACGCACCGCCTCCCATTCTAATTCCTTTTTCCCGCTCTCAGTCTGTACGACATTGAAACATTACAGGCATTGTATACTATTATGCACATTAAGCCATTGTCCCGTCCTCGATCTCCAAGTTAACTGGACCCCTGTCCTTCCCTCTTCCAATCTATCAGACTACATACTATTACCACTCCTTTTCCCTTCAAAACTTTCCTGTATCCAGCAATTAACCGCCTGTGTCTTGGCCACAACCCCGTAGTGGGTATGTGCCAGCAACGTCTGAGGCCTGCCTTCCTTCCTTCCAATGGTCACTCTCTCTAACATCTTTGCTCGTCGGGGTTTCCGCCATTATGGTAACGCCTGTTGATAGCCGGCCGTTACTCGGAAGCCCAAATACGGGGCGCGCTGATATGCAACATCGATGCTTTCAGATCAAGTGATCGTAGCCGGTACCACGTGGGACGCTGTTACCATTTCAAAGTTGGCTCAAGGCCGCGGGCGACTCATTTTGTGCCTTTTTTTCAGGCTTCAGGGACTTCCAACACACAAAGACACAACGGCAAAATGGGTGGAATGGCCACAATAAGTTCCACCGCACTAAAGAGCAGTGGGACATTAGCCTAATGGACCGCGCCTCCTCGACGGGAACACAGCTGCTGCTTGGTCAGCTTGACGGGACCGCGCCCTAATCGTGCCCGCATACGGGGAGACAATGCAGAGTCAAAGACGACACGCTTAAGCCCCGACCTCTGCAGAGGCGAAGATGGCACGCTGTCATCCCACCTGCTAGAGGATGTGGTTCTGACGGGATCCTTGAGGATTCTCCCATAAGCAACACCCAGGGTACCGCAAAGAATCTGCGCCCACCGTCCCACCAGAACCAAGCGGAATGCCTGGAGACTAAGGAGGTAGCCAGGATTTTTCTGTTTTTTTTCGTTTTTTTTACCGCGGCGGCTGCGTTCTTATGGAGGAAAAACGCTAAGGCGCCCGTGTGCTGTACGATGTCAGTACACGTTAAAGATCCCCAGGTGGTCGAAATTATTCCGGAGCCCTCCACTACAGCACCCCATTCTTCCTTTCTTCTGTCATTCCCTCCTTTATCCATTCCCTTACGGCGCGGTTCAGGTGTCCAACGATATATGAGACAGATACTGCGCCATTTCCTTTCCCAAAAAACAATTATTATTGCTGTTCTTTGAGGGGCTCAAGATATTTCCTTCTAGCTGGCGGGGGTGGGGGCTCACATGCACCGGTCACATGCTGCAGCAGCAACGATACGCGTGACCACAGCAGCCCACCATACCGGGTATTTCGCATCAGCCTATAGACTAATGCGTCTCCGGTATGTCAAAAGCCTCCAGCTGAGATATATATCACAGCGGAGACGTGCTAGCGTAGATGTATATACCGGACCAGCAGACGCGGGCTGCGCATGCGCAAAGGCCCCGCACGGTGGAAAGGGCGGGGCCACTGCGCGTCTGCTAGTCCGGTATACGCCCACGCTAGTAGGTATCTGCAATAGAGAGTTTTAGAGTAGGGCGACGCTATCGGTTACGGGTCGCCTCTCTCCGGTTGCCTGCGCACTACCCCCCCCCCCCCCCTCCCGCTATTCCCCTATGCCCGTGACCGATAACGTCACCCTATTCTAAAATATAATTGGTTTCTGGGGAAAGGAAATGGCGCAGTATCTGTCACATATATCATTGGGCACCTGAACCGCGCCGTAAGGGAAGGAATAAAGGAGGGAGTGAAAGAAGAAAGGAAGAGAGAGGTGCCGTAGTGCAGGGCTGCGGAATAATTTCGACCACCTGCGGATCTTTAACGTGCACTAACATCGCACAGCACACGGGCGCCTTAGCGTTTCGCCTCCATAAAAACGCAACCGCCGCGGTCGGGTTCGAACCTATTCTAAAAGTCCCTGATGTTAAATCTCCCTATTACTATCCGCGTCAGACGAAATGCGAACGAGACAATTCTGAGCCTCGAACAGCAAAGTGGGAAGATATTGGTTGAGGAACGCATCATCACTAGCGCAGTTGACTTTTACTTTTTACAAAAACAGCTTTTATCAAAGCGTTAATGTAATCCATTTGCATTTCTCTTCCAGCAGGCAATAATTCTTGTACTTTTTTCCCCCTGTTCACGTTTCACTTGACGCTGATGGAACCTCGAAGAAAGCACAGAGAGAGAGAGAGAGAGAGAGAGAGACGTGAGAAAGGGATAGGCAGAAATATGGAGAGAGAGAGAGAGAAGTGCGCCCATCACAACGGTCCATTTGCGGCGCCCAGCTTTCAGGATCGCGGTCTTTATCTGCCGCTGTGGCGCAATCCAAAAGACTCCCCCTGTTCCAGCCTCGGCCGAGAGGCGTTCAACGTTACAAATTTTTTAAAAGAAAATATTACGCTCCGCTTAGCTTCAACGCATCGTCACGCGACGAGCAGGATCTCTCTACACCGCCGACGTCGCCGCCAACGTGCACGGTTGAGCGCACATACCGTCTACATACTGCCATGTACACCAGGCGGCGTTGCGAAAGGTTCGAAATATGCGAGGAAATAAAGAAAAAAGGAGAGAAAGAAATCGGCAGCACACTTACATACATTTGCTACCGCTTTTAATAATGCTCTCTGTACCTCCGTGGAACTCAACTTGATAAGACGCATGCAGTTGTTGCTAGTCGCTACTTATTAATAAAAATAACAATGGAGGGAAAAGATGCTGCTAGCCGCGGCATCTGCCATCGAAACCTGAAGCGCCTGAGCTGCGAATAGCGGGAATGAAAGGACAGGGAGAGGGAAAGAACGGGGGGATCTATAATAAGAAAGGATAGGGGTAGGGGGTAGTATGCACTACGCACAAATACAGGATGTAACGGAATTCCTTTTCAAAATATCCCCAGGTGGTCGAAATTATTCCGGAGCCCTCCACTACGGCACCTCTTTCTTCCTTTTCTTCTTTCACTCCCTCCTCTGTCCCTTCCCTTACGGCGCGGTTCGGTTGTCCAACGATATCTGTGACAGATACTGCGCCATTTCCTTTCCCCAAAAACCAATTTTCAAATTTTTCCGCATCCATCGTGCCCCGCCGCGGTGGCTCAGTGGTTAGGGCGCTCGACTACTGATCCGGAGTTCCCGGGTTCGAACCCGACCGCGGCGGCTGCGTTCTTATGGAGGAAAAACGCTAAGGCGCCCGTGTGCTGTGCGATGTCAGTGCACGTTAAAGATCCCCAGGTGGTCGAAATTATTCCGGAGCCCTCCACTACGGCGTCTCTTTCTTCCTTTCTTCTTTCACTCCCTCCTTGATCCCTTCCCTTGCGGCGCGGTTCAGGTGTCCAACGATATATGAGACATACTGCGCCATTTCGTTTCCCCAAAAACCAATTATTATTATTATTCCGCATCCATCGAAACGCAAAAGCACCCGTTTCGATGGAGGAAAACTGGTTTTGAGGAAAGGAAATGGCGCAGTATCTGCGTTATTATTATTATTATTATACACCCTCCCCCTTCTCCGACTTTGCCACAGATTTCACCATATGCGTAAAGTGAAGGAAACAGCGCAAAAGACAGGGACGTGGCACGTCCCTGTCTTTAGCGCTGTTTCCTTCACTTAACTTTATGCACCAACTAGCCCTCCAAAAAGCCTTATTCGACCACATGCATCTTTGTCATACGGGGATGCGCTGCCTAAAGCTTATAGGCTCGTTTCTCTCTTGTGTTCTCCATTGTTTTCGGGAAGAAAACTTCGGACTTTTTTCCGTGTTATATGTGTCCATATGTGCAGGTCATCAAAATAATAGTAATAATAATAGAGAGAAGAAAACGACAGCCAGGCAGAAATGGCCTTAATCAGCATTAAAGCATGCCACACGCCCCAAGTGAAAAAAAAATCGAGGAGAGGATGAAAAATTCACCGCTAAAAAGGAAGCACTCAAATCAATTTTAGAGAAGGTCCAGCTCTTTCCGAGTGAAAAAAAAAAGTCCAGAGGGCAAAACGGGATTTCGAACCGAAACCCAATTACGTTGGAAAGCGAAGCCATGCGACAGGTTTCGGAGGCGGGGACATAATGGAGCGGTCTGTATGCGGGCGAACGAAGTGTTCGCCGATTCGGCCGCAGTGCAGAACGGCTCTCTATAGTCGCGGCGACTAATTATACACCGTCAAGAGCAGCTTGGAAGAACAAGGCTGAAGGTCACATTACGTGTCCACATAATGTGACCACACGTCATTCGGCCGTCACGTACTAAGAGGGTCGGATCATGTAACGGGTCAGGGACATGCATATTGCAAGAGCCAGGCTTATTCGGTCACATGGCGGTTTTATGGGGGTTTAACGTCAAAAAGCGACTCAAGATAGGAGGAAGGCTGTAGTGGAGGGCTCAGGAAATTTCGACCCCCTGGGGTTCTTTGACGTGCACTGATATTGCACAGTACACGGGCCTCTAGCATTTCGCCTCCATCGAAACTACCGACGCGGCCGGGATCGAACCCGCGTCTTTCGGGTCAGCAGCCGGGCACCACAACCACTGAGTCCACCGCGGCGGCTCGGTCACTCGACGTATACCATGACGAGGAATATGACAATATGAATGTGACCAATGGTTCACGTGATCCATGGGGGTATACGTGACCGATGACAGAGGGCAGTGTGCCCACCACGATCGACGATGAAGTCACTGACGATATTCACACACTCCCAGACGCCATTTATATTTAACAGGTCACATGGCAATGAGGACATAGCCCCTTAATGTGAATAATTGCATCACCGCTCATGACTTAGTGAAGGCAACGCCATTTGTGCGAGCGATCCAAATTCCGCAGAAGGCCACTGACAATTACCGAATCACACAATGATTCACATGGGCCCATCAGTGTGGCCAACTCTGTATGACCGTCACCAATAGTGGTCGCATGATTACGGCGTTATTTCGTGCGAACGACGCTATCTCCTGCACAAGAAACCCTTTAACAAATGACGCTGCAAAAAAAAAGAAACGAGACCTCCTCTCAGAAGCCGATAAAGTTGTGGGTAATTTTCACCAGTGTTACGAGTCCTCTACAGACATTACGCCATTTCTCTCTATCTCAGCGAACGTTCCCGAACAACGCCATTTTAAACAGCTTGCCCTATGGTGAGAAGTAAGGCAGACAACGAGCGCACGTTGCGGTCAGCCCAGGGGGGGCAATAATCCAGACATAACGAACGCCTCCTCTCCGACTTCATTGTTCCAGGTCGAAAACCCGCCACAGTAGCATCCGCAACACTGCACCTATTTGAACGGAAATGCCTGCTACGCACGCGGTCAGACAGGCACGCCCCCTCTATCTAAGACCTCCTTATCTCGGACAGCACAGGCGCCGCAGTTCGAGGAGGGGTGCGGAGAGACACAGAGGCCTAAGCTCCCCTCTCTCCCTCGCCCCCTTACAGTCCATTATCCGGCCCCAGCATCAGCCTGTCTATAATCCGCTGCACTCCCATCCCCAGCCTGTGCAAATCCCACCAAAGGATTAGGCCACCATCCCCTTCTCCTCTCCCTCCTTCATCCGAGCGGAAAAGGAGATGACCGGCAGCGATTCTAGGCCGAACTGCGCCGGCCAACGCCGCAGATAGGCAGAGAGTCCTGGTGTTACTACAAGAAGTTCTGTTGTATAGTCACAAAATACCACAGGAAAACCTATTGTGACAAACAGAAAATTTTCTATCGTTTTCAATAGGGTTTGAACATTAAAAATTGCGCATTGACAACATCCGTGACGTAAGAAAGAAAGAAAGAAAGAAAGAAAGAAAGAAAAAAGAAAGAAAGAAAGAAAGGAAAGAAAGAAAGAAAGAAAGAAAGACCGAGTGGCTGCCACTGAAGCGGTATATAGGCAGTTAGGCTTAACCAGCGTTTTTACGGAACACTGGCTGGGCGCTGCCCCCAGTTCCCTGATAATGTACCGAGTTAAGGAAGCCACGATGATGTCCTCAGGGAGACCTGCAAGTGGTGAACTCATCAGAGAAAAGGCCAGTGGAATAAGTCGTTAATATTGCTGCTAGCTTTTATTGTTGTTGTTATTAACGTTACTTTACTTGGACTGAGCATGGTTGGTCGAGCTTTAGTTATTGCTGTACTGTGCTATGCTGTCCCTTTCTCTTTACGTATATAGGTATGTGTCCTGTCTGCTCTGCGAGGCACCTTCAGGTAAATTCAAAAATTTGATTTTTGGGGACAGGAAATGGCGCAGTATATGTCACATCTTAGCGGGGAACCTGAACCGCGTTGTAAGGGAAGGGATAAAGGAGGGAAGTGAAAGAACAAGGAAGAAAGAGGTGCCCGTAGAGGGGGGGGGGGCTCCGGAATAATTTCGACCACCTGGGGATCTTGAACGTGCACTGACATCGCACAGCACGCCAAATAAAATGAAAATCACGATCAGCTGCGATTCTCAATTACGTTACCCCCAACCTGTAAACCTCCTGTGCCATAAAACAGGTATGGTCGGTAGAACTGGAAGAGACGTCGACATGAAAACGCCAGCGATGCGACGGGTAAGAAAATTATGGCCAGCAATGGTCCCAGACGGGGTTAGTGTTGTGTGATTGGCTTGATAATAATAATAATAATAATTGGTTTTGGGGAAAGGAAATGGCGCAGTATCTGTCTCATGTATCGCTGGACACTCGAACTGCGCCGTAAGGGAAGGGATAAAGGAGCGAGTGAATGAAGAAAGATGTGCCGTAGTGGAGGGCTCCGGAATAATTTCGACCACCTGGGCATCTTTAACGTGCACTGACATCGCACAGCACACGGGCGCCTTAGCGTTTTGCCTCCATAAAAACGCAGCCGCCGCGGTCGGGTTCGAAGCCGGGGATTGCTCGGTGGTAGAACTGCGCTCAGGACGACACCCGGCCACGTCGCTTCTTTAACAGATGTTCAACAATTCAAGTCTGCCACCGAAAACCATTTCTTGTCATAACTGCCGTGCTCCCCACCCACCTCTCATGTGGCGGGCGGGAACTAATATATAACCAAATAAATAAATAAACAAAGGGACGAATCACTCTTCCCCGTTGCATTCGAGCCGTCATTTTTCCCTTTCCTATCGACAACGCAGCAGTGCAAGTTTTGTATACCACAAACCGGTTCTCAACCGGCACGTGTTCCGTTCGGTCGGATATAAAATTTGCATTTCCAAAGCGGGGGATCCTCGATCATCGGCTAAAACACCATATGAGGCGCGCAAGCAAGCAAGCAAGCTCAGGATCCCTAGGGCTGACGGGGATTTCCCCGGCATTCGCGAAGTCAAGCAGGATACGCGGGACGTCATCACGGCACGCCATCTATATTCACGAAGTGGCTCTATCTTCTTTACAATCAAGGCTGCGTCGAATGGGACTCGAGGTGTGCGTCACCACCACCACAACCAGCGTGCAACAGCGCAGCGCGTGACCTGAATCGAAACCATGCCGCATGGTAGGCTGAGAGGTTGACTATACGCAGGCTACGAGGCGATGCTCAGCGGATTACCGATATAAGCGATGCATATATAATAACAATAATCGCCTGCGAGGCGGAAACTACCCTCACAAAAATGGTCTATAGACAGTCATACACTTCTTATAGGCTCTATTCCCTTCCTATAGATATTTATTTTTGTCTACTCATAGTCTATAGACCGCGTATAGACAAAAGTCAGCTGAAAGTGTATGGCCATAAATCTATACATTGTCTATAGACTGTCTATAGATTTGTATTGACTATTGACTGTTCTCTAGGGTTTGTCTATACAGAGTGTTCTATCTACTTTATAGATAGAAGTCTATGGACAGTCTATAGACTGTCTAAATAAGGTTTTTGTAAGGATAGGATGATGAAGACGATCGAAACAATGCCAAGGATAGCACAACGAGCGATGGAAAGTAAAATTAAAAGGTACACTGAGGTAATTAAAGGTAACTGAAGTTAGCATGTACCGATACATTACCGCAGCCTCATAACAAAAACACAAAAAGTTCCTTTACCCGCTGCGGTGGCTCAGTGGTTAGAGCGCTCGGCTACTGATCCGGAGTACCCGGGCGCGAACCCGACCGCGGCGGTCGCGTTTCGATGGAGGCGAAACGCAAAGGCGCCCGTGTGCTGTACGATATGTCAGTGCACGCTAAAAATCCCCAGGTGGTCGAAATTATTCCAGAGCCCTCCACTACGGCACCTCTTTCTTCCTTTCTTCTTTCAATCCCTCCTTTATCCCTTCCCTTAGGACGCGGTTCAGGTGTCACCGATATGTGAAACAAACATTGCGCCACTTCCTTTCCCCCCCCCCCCCCAAAAAAAAAACAATTTTCAATTTTCAAAACGTTGAATCAAATGGCGTGGGAAAGGGGACCAATTTTAGGTCTAATTTCTTTTTTCACCAATAAACGCGTCTTTCCCTGCCAAACAAGCATCAGCGAGGCCAGAAAAAAATATTGGTTTTTTGAGGAAAGGAAATGGCACAGTATCTGTCTCGTATATCGTTGGACACCTGAACCGCGCAGTGAGGGAAGGGACAGAAGAAGGAGTGAAAGAAGAAAAGGAAGAGAGAGGTGCCGTAGTTGAGGGCTCCGGAATAATTTCAACCACCTGGGGATCTTTAACGCGCACTGACATCGCACAGCACACGGGCGCCTTCGCGTTTTGCCTCCATAAAAACGCAGCCGCAGCGGTCGGGTTCGAGCCCGGGAACTCCGGATCAGTAGCCGAGCGCCCTAACCACTGAGCCACCACGGCGGGTGCCAGAAAGACCCGCAGAATCGATTTTTACAATTAACAGAACTCTGCCTCGTGGGAGACAAGTTAGCGCGAACTAGAAAAAAAAAAGTTCACAAGGCAGGCACATAGGGCAAAGCGATTATTGTATGGAGTAGTTTCCATCCCGGTCTCTTCAAGAGACGACGGAAGCATAACATGAGGACAGAAAGAGAACATTTTGAATCTGAGAAGAGAGCCCGGCTGCTGATACACTCTAAACAACAGAAAGAGAGAAAGCCATCCCCAGCACACTCCTTTGTATAGAATGGAGTGCGTTAAACAGCTTATTCCCTTTTTACTCCCGTGCAGTTGTATTCGGGTTTGTACTCCCTTTTACTCCCATATTGGTTTAGTCTTGTTTAGGGTGTGCAATGGCTGAAATGAAGATGGGGAAACGGGATTACGCGGGACGCGTAACGCACACAGCAGATGGTCGATGGACCGTGGGGATGGGAAAGTGGACAGGGGAAGGGACGCTCTGCAAAGGGCGGAAAAGGGTCAGGTAAGGAGATGAGGACAAGGAGCTTGACGAAGGACATGGTTAAGTGGAGGAAATCTATAGGAGAGGCACGCTTTGCACTCCAGCGACTCTAAATCACCTGTCGACAACTACGGTGGGGAATGTCGTCCCGCACACGATTCGCTCTACAGCACGCTGCTTGGCGTTTTCCCTTCCGGAGCAAATCACTTTCCTTCGGCCAGCTTGAACAACTGACGACTCTCAACCGTAGCAGGCTTATATCCATGTTCTCAACGGTGCTATCATAACAGTCGGCCAGTATGGATTAAAGCACGCGATAGGTGGTTGCACTAACCATTTCCGGTGCCGCCATGGTGCCTGCACGCAAAGAGACACAAAATTAACGACCCACTGATTCAACGTGCATTAAAATCACTTCAATGGGAACATCGAATGGCGCGAGAAATGATCAAATTTGTTGAGCCATAGCGGCGAGGGTATTCACGTTTCAGAAATTTCAAAAATGGTTATTACTTTTAATTTAAATATGGCTAATACTAACGGTCGGCTACAAGTCTCTAACTACAATCAGGCGCCTATCGGCAATAGTTAAAAAGTCAATTATTAGAACCGGGTTCATCGCTTTATTAGTTAACAGGATTTGATTCGCAAAATTTGTGACGTCCACCAACACTGGTATTACTATGGCGCAGAAAGCTTCTCTTTACCTCCGGTACATAGTTCAGACGTATACCAGTTTATAATAATTGGTTTTGGGGGAAAGGAAATGACGCAGTATCTGTCTCGTATATCGTTGGGCACCTGAACCGCGCGTAAGGGAAGGGATAAAGGAGGGAGTGTAAGAGGGAAGGAAGAGATAGGTGCCGTAGTGGAGGGCTCCGGAATAATTTCGACCACCTGGGGATATTTAACCTGCACTGACATCGCACAGCACACGGGCGCCTTAGCGTTTTGCCTCCATAAAAACGCAGCCGCCGCGGTCGGGTTCGAACCCGGGAACTCCGGATCAGTAGCCGAGCGCCCTAACCACTGAGCCACCGCGGCGGGTATATACCAGTTTATAGCAGGGGCGTGGCCATTGGGCATGCGCAGGAGGCATCCGGTAAACGAGTGCACGTCTACTCTATATCTATAGTCGGATACAACTCAAGAACGCAGCGGATTTCCCAGGGAGTGGCGCCAGAATGGAGAGAAGGGTCTGTCCCCGACCACAGAGGCAAGCTCCTTTCATCTACCGCTCCCTGCGTTGTCGCACGCCATTGGCTGGAAGGGGATCGTTTGAGGGGGGTAAAAGCCGCTGCGTTTTTTAGTTGTATCCGACTACAGTACGTCTCCGCTTTGCTAAAGGTCTCTATTAGCCTTTGCCTCTTGAGAAGCAAAGCACTAGCTATTTGTGGCAGCCAAGTTCCGTCATGTGACCTGACTTACAGAGCGACGGACGGCACTTGAAGGTCAATTAAACGCTGCCCACGTTCAGCGAGCCTACCCGCGCAGCGGATGTCGACGAGACACTCGAGCGGCACTTAAGAGGAGCCGTACGGCCACACGTGCGACGTCTACGGCCAAGGAGGAAGAAAAGAACCGTACAACCGATCACACCACGTGACGTTTTTGAAGCTTTGCCACCAAGCCCCCGATAAAAACAAAACCGCCTCCACGTGATTGAGGCGGTGCATTCCTTTATTGTTTTTATGTCCGCCACGCTTTCCGCGGCGAGACACGTGGCTAGTGGACGGAAAGGCTTGACGCAAATGTAAATGCTGTACGGGTAGCAAATGGTGCCTCACGCATTTGCATGGTGCACCATGAAAGAGGTGCCGCATAGTGGAGGATCCCGACCATCTGAGGATCGCACAGCACACGGGCCGCGTTTCGATGGAGGCGAAACGTAAAAGGCAGCGGTGGCATGTGAATTTGAAAGATCCCCAGGTGGTCGAAAATATTCCGGAGCCCTCCACTTCGGCACCTCTTTTTTTCTTTCACTTCCACCTTCCTGGCTTCCTTCGCGGCGCTGTTGAGGTGTCCACCGAGAAGCGAGACGGTTATTGCGCCATTTCCTTGTCTCAGAAACCACTATTTTTCTTAATGCGCCATCATGTGGCGCACTCCGTCCCCTGCAAGCGATTGTACCCTGTGCCTTCTCCATGCCTCTAAACTGTGTTCGGTACTGTATCCAAACATTGGGTTGAACAGAGTTTCTGAAATTACTGTAATAGTAAATTGAGTAAAGCAATAGTAACCACATAAAACTCCATAGGGCTGTGAGCACCAGTCTTCACTTGCCGCAGGAAATAGCGGACATGGATACTGGCCACAGTTCACCGCAGGCAAAATGCAAAAACGCCCGTGTGATGTGTGGTGCCAGTGCAAGAACCGCATGTGGCCAAAAAATAGATTCCATGGTGCAAGCTGGTTTTCATAACAATGGAGGTCGCTATGACAGCATTGGAAGCCATGTCTCAGGGTGCTGTGCCACCGTCCACCAGAAAAAACCAGCACTTCCCCCCCCCCACCCCCACCCCTGCCCTGGGCGTAAGTTCTTTGCAGTAGTCACCCAACAAGCCCACTAAGCACATATTGTGCTGCCGTCCATGTCTGTCTATGTACGACTGTGATTCCAACCAGTTCCCTAAAGAGCTAACGCAGTGACTGTGACCACCTACTATGTGCACATCGGACCAGGTGGAGATAAATATATCAGGTAAGCGCGCATGCTTTCCCCGTGGCCCCGGCCCACCAACACGGCGGCTGTTCGACACAGGCTGTCCACGATAAATGCTATCCCTTCACGCCTCAAGCCATGTACGTAAGTGGCGACGATGCATAGTACGATGTGCGGGACTTTCTCTGGTGTTAACGGCACTGGCTTCGCCGTAGCTGCCGTAGCGAGTCGAAAACACCAGAATGTCCAAATTACTTTGGAGCTCTCTACTACAGCCTGCCTCCCAGCCCACACTGCGGCTTGGGCATGTAAAAGGTCACTAACCATTAAAGAATGATAATGACTGTCTACCAGCACTGTCCAACAGGAGTGCATTTCATGCAAACTTAGCTGCCCAAGAAAACTTTAGACAGCAGAACTTCAATGACAGATCAAAGGCATGCATTTCTCAACCGTATAAGAAGAAAAGAGAAAAGCATCAATAATCAATAAAAAAGAGCATGTCAGACACAAACTGTGAAGAAAATGTAGAAAAAGAACTACCTCAAGATAAACCATTTTGGTTTTTGCTGAATTAAATAGCCAAATACCTATAAGCACTGCTGAAGTATGCATTCTTTATGCAGCACTCTGTGTACAACTTTTCTCGTCAACCCAAACAGACACCCTGACGAGCAAGCAGGTTTCATTTTCCTGAGAAGAAAATTTTCTCACCAGAGCCATGCCTATGAAAACCTTCTTTCTTGTACATCTTTCCATGTCACTGGTAAACAATACCACTACAGGTGCATGCACCTTTCCAAGTGTTTTTTCCTTTTATGGCCTGTACATACATCATACAGGAAAGGCAAGTCTTGCCAGATAATATTCAACTCCAGCTCCAAAAGCCATCCAATTCCTTATACAAATTTCAGTTATAATAGTTTCTATTGCTTTTACTGCCTTTATTGCAGCCCTTCCTTTTATAATAAAACCAGTGACAGTACGTGCCTGTTGTGTTACATGCTGCCCGGCGTGCCAGTCAAGCCTTCTGAGGTTGTGGCAAGCCGACATTTGTATTTCTGTACAGGAAATAAACAACGCTATAATCATTAATAAAACATGGAAAAAAGGACTGCCGCTCACATAACATATGTTGCATTGAGCAAACATAAACTAACGTTTTTGAAACTTAGGCACACACGAATAAATGAGCAAAAGTATTGAAGCTGCAAACTGAACGACAGGTAAGAGTACAGAAAGATGCTACAATCAAAAATTAATGAATACTATAACATGAAGTCATGTGAAACAAAGAGAGGTTTTGTTATGAATATTCTGTTTTGGCTTACTAGTTTCCATTCCTTCTTGCACTATGACTAACATTAAGTTATATGCACCACGTATACAATTTGAATGTCCATGCATGTGGTTTATATGAATTACTGCATGTTCTATGTAGTACTGTAGATTACGAGGTCAAATTGAACAGTGGTAGCTTTATAAGACACGAAGTAATGCTATGTGCAGAAAAAGTTTCGGAGACGTCCCTATGGAAACATATTCACTGGCTTGGGTAGCAAAGCGAGTAAATATGTTTTTTCAAAGAGCCTTCATGGCTTCCCAAGAGGCACTCAGGTATGAGCTATATTTAGAAACTTGTGCGGGTGCTGTAGTCAGGCAATTCGCAGCAGTACAATCAAGTGCTACCTATCGCGTACACCTCAGAAAAACAGCAGCTGCATAATCAGCAAGACGGAGCGAGTAAAGGCAACTACAGCGCTTCACCTTGCAGCTCACCTTGCGATAACCGCACAAGTGGCTTGACAACAAGGAGCCCATCCCAGCGACATTTGCACACAGTGCATACAACGAACAATGCAGTGAGAGGCAGCTATGGTTAATACACATGCTTAAATGTAAGGCACATGCAACAGTAAATTGCAGCTTAGTTACGTAAAGCAAGTGCGGCCTAATTCTGCAATACATTAACTCAACGTTTACTATGCCAGCTTGTTTCTTTTGATGCGTTTCACCATCCCATACCCAGCAATTCTGGACAAAAGCATTTTTGAGCAGGAACTGTTACTGAATGCAATTTTTCATATAATGTACGATTTCGCTATGACGATGAATATAACCTCAGATCACCCGAGGGCAGTCTCGTATTTTTTTCTATTCACGTTTTTGCTATCGTCAAAAGCGTACCCATTGGTTTTCTATGGCAGTCTTAACTGTTCGATGTGATCGATGGAAACATTTTAAAAGAAAGATTTTGCTAAATATCACAATAATGAACCATTACCTTCAATATTTCCATAACAGTGTCTTAAAATTTTCCAATTTTCGAAATTTTCGCCCGAGAAAGCTGGACATGAACTACTGAAAGCTCTAGCGTACATTAATGCTGCAACACAACACTGATGAAATGGAGCACTCACTTCAAAACTCGACCTCGGTGCCTGTTATGCAACAAACCCAAGACGTGAAAGTTGTCGAAATGACACCTCACGTCAAGCAGGTGAGGCGCGCAGCCTTGGGGGTCGTAAACCTGTAGCTCAGCCTTGAAGCACACACCGTTGTGCAATAATTAATTAGCGCTGAAATGCCGCTTGCAAACGACTATAATTGGCTTTCACCCACCGTGCCACACAGTCTGTCGCCTGCAACGCTTGACCAGCTATGCGGACGACGCTACGTACGGTGCATACACATCTGCATCGAAGTACAAAGCCCGTTTGCAGACGACATCGCCCTGTCGATCGTCTGCATCGGGCGTCGCATGGTTCGCAGCGCTCTTAATCACAGCATGCAACGCTTGAATGCATCAGGTACTACACGTCCGCATAGACCCGGAATATGCTGCGTAGGTAGCGCTCGAGCTTTGATCATATGCGATGAAAAGAAATAAACATCAGCGCGCGTTGTATCGCGACGCGATGAATGGTTCGTGCATGGTTTCGGTCATACATTCTTTACACGCGCCAGTAGCGTGATGACGGGAAGGAGTTCGCGCAACCTCCGGGACCCAAATGTGTTGCGTGAAGGTCTTCCGCACGTTTTGGAGACTTACCCAACCAAGCAACGACAGAATGGAAGTACTCGATTGCCGCTGAGTGGGAACTAATGTGCTGTGAGGCACGTCCAGCGAATGCACATCCGCAGGGACTGCACAACTCCGCGCGGGACAAGTGTAGTTATCATTGCGAAAACAGTGCCTCCGCGTGTATAACCTGGCTTCGTCACCTCTGATACGGCCAGCACAGATTCCTTCTTTATTTTTCTCGCGCAAAGCAAAAGGAGGGCGCATTATCACCCCGTGTCGCGCGCATGCAAAGGATCTCCAGCTGCGACAATTGCACCCCGCGGCAAACTCGAAGAGAGGGAGGCGCGCGTGACAGGGTCAATTTATGCGCAGCTTTCAGATATGCGTTTTAGCAATAACGCGAGCTGCGCTGAAATGAACGTAGAGGTGGGAGAAAAAAAATAAAATACGAAAAAACTTACCCGACTTCGAGAGGCGGCGCGCAAACTTGTTCACGACGAAGGCCATCGTCGAAGCAAGTCGGTCGAGCCGTCGTCGTTGAAAAAAAAAAAATTGCAAGCGGAACACTACTGACACAAAAGCACTAAAAAAGAAGCGAGGAAGCACGAAGGAAGCAAAATATCCTGCGATCGCTGATTTTGAGCCCGCACCAAGTCTTGTTTCTTTCCAACGTCGTTTCCGCCGATGCGCAAAGTTGCGGTAAGGCCTGTTCCTTTTCGACGGCGGCGCTAAAAACACCACAACACTCGTTGTTTATGGCACACACAGCGGCACGTCGACTTCGACGGTCGGCTGTGCAGCACGTCGTTCAGAACGGCGAAGCAAGTCGGTGTGTCCGCACAAAAAACGCACGGAGCGGCCGGAAACATGATTACCCGACCACTATAATCTCTCCCACGCCTTGCGTTGGCCGAGCGATGAGGGAGGTTTGCCGACTTGCTTCCAGCACAACTGGAGGTCCACGATCCAGGTGCAGACGACGATAGCGGGCCGTAGCGTACTACAATAGCAGACGATGCTCCTCTCGTCGCCGCCGAGGTTCGCACGCAAACAATGGGGAGGGGGGCGCCGCACGCTCGAGATTAGCAAAAACTTGGCAGGCGCACGCGACTCAGCTGCGCGGCGGACGAACGGGAAACAACAGCCCGCGGCGGCAACGCGGAGCAGCCTCCTGTTGGATCACAGCCATGATTCACAAGCTTCATAATAATCACCAGGAACACCACCACGCGTTGCATCGTGGGATACGCAGCGCCCCCACCAGTGTCCCCTCCTAGAAGCGTTTCGGTGCAGGTGGGCTGGAAACGCTGATTGGTCGATGGGATGCGCTTCTCCGTGACGTTTTTCTGCTTCTCCCTCGTTCTCAACCGGACGTGGGTTCGCCGCGCCTCTCTCGGCCTGTCCCTAGAGTGCCTAGGGAATCGCTAGGGCCGGCTGGCCGGCCGCCGGGCGTGCGTGGTCTGCGGGCATTCTCTTCGTGAGCGTAGGCGGCGGCGCGCGCGTTTCGGAAGCTGTCCAGGTATGGCTTTTTTTTTTTTGCGTGGTGCGCTCGTCGGCGCAGCCAGCTGAAATTTCTGTACAGTTCTTGCTTCCACGACATTGCGACGACCCCCAAAAGGCGCTGACCCGCGAGAAATCGCCAGCGACATAAAGGTACGCATTTTATCTCAAATTTCGCTTCATGAAGTGCTGTACCGCTTACCTACATGCCTTGCGCATTCCAGGACCTCGTTTTCCTGCTGCAGGAGCACGTCGTGCTGGTGTTCAAAATTTTGCAACTCCATTACGACGACCCACATAAGGTGCGGTTTGAGGACCGCCGGCGTCGCCATCTGAACCGCCGTCTGACAGCCACGATGAAGCGCTTGTCTGGCGTGCACGTTCTCAATCACGAGGTAAGGGTTGAACAACGTTTTCGCAAGTTTTCTCGTGCAGAACTCGCCAAATTGCGGCGCTTGTAACGTAACTTTTTTTGCAGCATCGTTTCCTGGATGCTTCTGGCGAGCCGATGCTGTCCTTGTTTGCCGCAGACCGGGGCATCGACCAGAAAGATTATCGTCGCGGCCCTCGTCAAGATCTACGGACCAGGGATAGCGTCGGCTTCAAGGGCAAGACCAGGAGAGGTGTACGTCGTGCACCGGTGTCGTCGGTGCGGAGCCAAAGGGCACAAGACGGACCACTGTGGGCCTACTGCTCACCGCGCCGCCACGCCGCTGCAGGTCGCGGTTGAAGTGCTCCTGCAAACGGCCCTTTTTAGGGCCACCTCATTGTTTCCTGGCAGATCGCGAGCGTCCCGTTTCGTGCCCGTATTCCCTCTCTGTCGAAATCGAAGCCAGACATCAAAATCGCGCGGTGTGAGCTAGTAAATCGCTGGTAGAGACAAAAACTCGTGCTTGTATACAGACTTACCCATCTCCAGTGCGCCTTTGTTTATTTCCGTAGGCACTACTCGCGCTTTGTAGAAATCGACGCCAGCCGCGAAATTTTACATGTTAGACCTCGCTACAGCATTAGCGCAGCGTGCCTTCGTCTCTTTACGTTCTAACTTTTATGCACCGCACCTTTGTTTGCTCGTTACTTTTGTTCTTTTCAGTCGTTTCCTGAATCCGTCCAAAGAGCCGGGCTAAATGGATGATTATGGAACCACATGGCGATTGCACTGCATACAGCACGACTTTGGTCCCTGTGTTTTTAAATAAAAACATCAGATGTCGAAGGTCATGGTCGTGTCCGAGGATGGCTTCCACAGCTGGGGCCTAACCATAGGGACCGCACACGCTTTGTCGTCGTTGCCAAGTGGAGAGGCCCAAGATGGCTGGCATCCTTAATAAAGATCCCTTCTCGGGGCCGCTTTAGTGTTTCCTGGCAGATCACGCGCTTTCCACCCTGTGCACATGCTCTCATTTCCAATTAAAAAGGTCCTTTAATAACAAGATGTTGCATGGTACTTGAACAATAGCGGCTACAATGACAAAGGTGAAGAAGTGCTGGAGTTACACGGAAATAAAAAAGGTTGGGGGTGCCCACATAACAACCTGAAATGGTTTTGGACAGGACTCCTAGTTAATTGCATTTGGAAGAGAAAGACAAGGTTTAATTTTGCAGTGTAAGCTTGCTTCTCTAGAATGAACAGAGAACGTTGCCTCGCACTGTTTGGGCCACCTTCCTTGACCCCATGAAAAAAAAAAGGATGCCTCTGGGAAACTATTTGCGGAATTTCCGCCCCCCCCCCCCCCGCCCCTCGATTCAGAAGGGGGGGGGGGGTGACGGCCTTTTCTTTGTCGGGCTCGGCGCGACGCACGATGGACAAGACGGCGAAAGGAAGGGGGCTGTCAGTGACGCATGTTCCGCGCTCTTCGCTTAGCCAGCGTACAAGTCCCTTCGACAGCCTGAAATGCCTTCGGTGGGCATCGTCACGCATGTCGAAAAGATTGTCATGCACGTGCGACCGCCGATAACATTCCTTGCAAGCTTATTCATTGCCGTGAAAATCGGGCGGTGAGCATTTCTGGTGCGAAGTGAAGGAACTTAGTAAGGTCTGCAAGGAAAGACCTTACGCAACTTTACTGGGGCATAGCCGCCTTTCCGAAATTAACCGTGACAAGTGCCTAGCTTTCTTTGGATTCCAGCGAAGTTGCAGCTGTACCTCCGAATCCTCCTCGCCCGTTCCCACGCGGCTTCGCATGCCATGTCGCCATGTGCGGTAAAAAGAACAGTTTGCAGAGTTTAAATGGTTCAAGTATGAAGCTATGCAATGAAGCCAATTACAGACTTCTGTACAACAGCTAGAGGAATTTCAAGAGCATGCTGTGTGATGGTAGTCAAAACTAATGCAGTCAACTATTATTTCGTATTTTTTTGACCAAACAGACATGAAATGTCTGAAGATGAATGTGTACCAAACACATCGGTGCATCAGTTAATTGTGATGCGTGAAAAAAATTGTACTAACATATAAATGCCCATATGTCGTCATAATCAGGAATACTGAAGAATTAAGGAAAATAAAAGGTTTTTTTTTTTGTTCAGGCTCACACACCTGCTACAAACATCTTTATACGCGTACGTAACAATTTATGACTCTGTAAGAAGCATTTTGGGTAAAAAGTACAGTATGGCAGAAAGGAGTCTTTAGGAAATGCACTGTGTAGAAATAGCCGTACCAATTTCATGTGATCGTTCGATAAATGTAACAAATACCGTGCAAACAAGCTCGCTGCATAGTATAGTTTTTTTGCAAGTTACTGGTTGCAGACCGCTCTGCAGTCACTGGACTGTGATTGTGTAAGTACTGCATGACAGTGCATGGATTGCACAGCAGTTGCTTGTTCATTTCGTTTACCACCATCATTTGTAAGAAGGGGCCATTTCTCATATACACGTGTTTCTCTGCGAGTGTCGTTCTGCGCAGCGAGCGTTCTTTTGTGCCCGCATGTGTGCTTTCGGTGCGGGAGTGCGTCCTTGGCGGCACCCTCCGTTCTGCGAACGGACCGATGGGCGCCCGCTTCGTTAGCTTATTGGTGTGGTCGTTAGGGCCGCGGGAAATGCCGCCGCTGCCAGAAGTACGAACCGGAGAGCCGTGCGGCGTCTCCTTTCAAGTGGACCCATGCACGTGTGCGCGTGAGAGTGTGTGTGTTTGTGTGTGTGTGCGCTTCCGGTACACTGCAGGTGCGCGGTAGCCTGCAGCGCTTGGAGGCGACTCACAGACGACAAGGAACCCGTGAGAGTGTGTGTGCGATGCTATTTTAGCTTGTAAATAAGTTTTCGTAAATATACCCTTTTGTATTTCCTTCACATGAGAGTTTAATCGTTTCATTTCTTCAGCGCGTATTTGTAACATTAATTTAATCTTAAGCCTCATTTCAAACACAATGAAACAGGACGTGTAACTTTTTGACATGTTCCTTTTTGGCAGCCTCTAAAAATATTTCCGCATGAATGGGCTAGCTTAATTGTTTTGCAGCGATATAACCACGGGACTGCTGTAACTTGCAACATTTTCAAATTGTGTGAGTATCACTGCATGTGAGGGGTCACAACCATATCCTAGCTGTTTCTTGAAGGTCCCGTTGCTTTGATGGCAATGCTTGGACAACCATGACCATCTTCCGCATTCATGCGTACAGGGTATGCCCATTACGTGCATGCCTTTCTACCTATTAATGCCTTACAATGCAAACAGACAACAAATAAAAGGAAGAGCACAAGTACAGACAGTGTTCGTAGCCCACACTCTTCTTCACGTCAGTAAATATATATGGCACATACCCACGCGGGGGGATTTGCCAAGGTACAGTGGAGATTGCCAATGAAATATTTGCACGGGGGAAAAAAAGACGTGAGGCGGCGGCGTAGAAGACTGAATCAGAATAAAAATTGGAAAATTCAATAAAATTTAGGAAATATGAATTACCGAGAATAGAATCAAGCATTTTAGACATGCAACAGAATTTTGTATGCAGCTAACAAGGTGACCGATCAGTCGCACTTATGCGATCATGAAGGTAGCCACAAACACTGCTTAACGGGAATTCCTTGGCGCTCGCACCGAACGAGAGAAGAACTGGAAGAGATAGAGGGAGGCCTAACCTCGAAAGAGGGACCTCCTAATACTGCTTTCCTTGAACTGCGAACCGCCGGCAAGAGACGAGAAAATGACCTATTGTTTCAACTTGCCCACATGAGACACAAAGGTTTGTCGCAGCGAACCCGCATCGGCGCAAGTATAAATTTAAGTGAGGGATTTTGCATCGCAGAAGCGTCACTGACACCTCGCAACGCCTTGATTTACACCACTGGACATTCCATGGGTAATTTAAGTGGTGAAAATCCACGGTATTGAGCAACGGATCACTCAAGCTGGCTGAAATATGTTGGAACCGCTGGAAACGTGAAGTTTTCAACATAATGAGGTGAAGGACAGGAAAGATTACAGGAGCGCTGAGAGCTGACCTTGCCAATAAATCAGCCACCTCGTTAAAATAAACACCCGAATAGGCAGGTACTCAGACCAAGTGGATCTCACGCACTGTGCACGGAACATAAAACCTAAGCGACCAATTCAATAACGATTTTCCGGAATTTTGGAGACTAGAACTGAAAGGCAGTCTGCAAGAATGAGAACTCAAGCTACATGCCTGGGAATTAAGAGAAGAGCCAAAATAACCAAAAAATCTACGAAGAATATAGGAGAATAATCAGGGATACAAACAGAATACCTCCAAGCCAGATCCTGCGAATATATCCCAATTGTAATGTTTAGTAGCTTCTTCTGAATTTAAAAGTAATGCTACTACTTTGAACTTTAAACTTTGGGGGTTCGAATAATAGCTGATAAATCACAGGGGGACAAAAACTGAATAACGGTAACAGAAACTTTGGCTATATTCAAGAAACATTACAAATGTCTTCCTTCGACGACTCTTCTTCCCGCACTGCCCCGTCCACCCGTTTTCTTCAGCAACTCGTTGCAAGGAGATCAGATCAACTTGAAGCGGAGCTAACAAATTCTGCGTGAACCTAACTTGCGGAAGCTGATAGCGTGGCCAATGCCTCCCATGCCTACTACGGATGGAATCAATACAAAGTCGAAGAAAAAGTATACCGCAGCACACATGATTGGAAGTGAAAGACGAATTTTGTTGATGTTGTTAGCCTATCAAAAGATGGCACATACCTACACTGGGCGATCAGCCAAGAATCCGGTGGCTATTCACCTGTACTCAGTTAAAAAAAAGAAAGCCGCGCGGGAACGCAATACTGGTGGATGTGCTGAATTTCAGGAACAAACGTATCGTGCAACAAGTAACAAAAATATTCGTGAATCAGATTTTACATTGCATAATGAACCATGACTGCACCAAAGCAATGAGATATAAGTGAAGCATTTCGTTGCTTTCGTGACAGAAATGAGTTATGAGGTTTGTTGAATAAAAAAAGTGATTTTTGATGGCAGCCAGCATGAGCCATTTAAAGTTATAGCTCAACATTAGTCACATCTGATATAGATGACACGCATGCTTTGAAAACAAGATAATGTTTTTCTTTTTTTTTATGAGAAATGCACAGGCAGTTTCAAGGCTTGCTTCACAATTTCATTTCGGGCATATACACAAAGGCATGCCTATAAATTTTTCGTGTGTTACACCAGAACCAACACTACTTAAGTTGGTAAATCATGTTCATTACCTGGGTGTCATTAATAGCAAACATATACTAATGCTGCTAATCCTATAGTAGAACAAACAGCGGTTTTATGAAGACGTTAAATAATACGTGATACTGCATGTGTCCATCAGGCAATGAACTGTGCGGCAGTTTCAGTTTCTCTTCTCTTATTTTCAGTTTCGGTTGTCTTACTTTCAGTTTCGCTTCTTCAGAGTTTCAGTCACATGCATGTCTCTTGACACCACGTATACGTGACGCAAGAAAAGTAGAGGGGGGGGTTCGGCGGAAACTTGGCGTCATCATGACATCGCTCGCTCCGGTGTGTCGTTCGATCTTGCATCTACAATACAACAACGTGTCGACGAGGTAGTTGCACGGGATCTTACGCCCCCTCGTACATTCCTAGAAACACCGGGCCAGTCACCAGTACCATGGAACCAGTGGAAGGCACTGTTTTCTACCTACTTAGAGGCGTCTGGCCTGAGTTTGCTGCAACCCGGCGCAAAGCCATGCCTTTGCAGTCGCGCGGCGTCGAAGGTCAGCGTCGTTCCGCAATTAACGCCTCCTGCCACGAGCGCAAAATGAAGGAGCAGGGACCTAAATTAATGGCGATTTCCACTGGTCGTGCTGGAGCAGCTTTTCTTGCTCCGCGACGACGAATTCGAGTTCAACTGGTCGACCTGGACCGACCGCGCGAATTCCGCTGGTCGATTGGAGCAACTCCGTTCCAACGGAGCTCACAAGGTTGATACGCCGACCAGTGGCGGATCTGCTCCGAGGCGGTTTGGGGCGCTCTTTTGCGATTCGAGCGCCTCACTTCAGATCCACCAGTGGAATTCGCCATAAGTGAAGTTACGAAAGGCGAAGATACGTTTCAAACCGCGCTCAGCACTTGCAACCGTCTGTCCTCAGCCACGACGGAACGCTACCGCGGTTCAAGATATGTTTACAGAACCCTGGCGAGCCTGTCAGCTGCAGGTTTACATTGCTCAGTTACGCGAACCTGCGTAGAACTGCGACTTCGACAATTCCGTGAACACTGTTGTTCGTGATCAGCTCGTTTCTGGCGTTGCGTCGGACAACTTCATAAGATGAAATTGTTGCTCGAAGGTGCAGGGCGAACCGGGAAAAGGCGATTAATCGCTTGTACGAAGAGGCACTTTTTTTTTAAAATTCAGTGGTCACTTTGGCGATGTAAAGTGCGCGAGGCGAAAGCCTTTCTGCGCCCACTGTGGCTGCTTCTTTTAATTTTTATTTAATTATTTTTAATTTTTCGCTTCTGAAACTGCATTGTCACATAAGTTAATTTTCCTTTTTATTTTTGTTTCTTTAAAATTGTTATTTATTTTTATTTTTAACGTTTCGTTTTGAGCTATTAATTTACTTCACAAATTAATGTGTAATTACAAACTAATGCGCAATTTCTAATCACCAATTACTTCTTAATTACTAAGACTATATGGGTTATATCAATTATTATACCATTGATGACGTCATAGTGTGACAGATTTCGCGGACGGATGGATAACGAGAGCCATTAAAGGCTTTCACTTTAAATGTTTGCATGAAGTCGCCTATAGGCAGCTATTGGCTCTAGATTGCAGTTATTCGTTTCGGGCCCCTGATTATACACCTATATTCGCTGTTCATTTTCTAGGGGTTCAGTTGGCCCTATAGATAAGGTCTCTTGCATCGTTACTGATGTCATTATACTTGCTGACAGCCTTTCTGTCCTGACTCACTCGAAGGCTCGAAGGACGCTCTTCTGGGCCATTCTCTAAGATTTTTCATTCCACTACATGTTAAAGAAATGCGCTTTCACTGGATACCTGGACACTGCGGCATTGATGCTAACAAGACGGCCGATTTTTTAAACAAAATCTGCGCTTTGTGGGCCTGTGGTACCATTTACTCTAAACACTGTGCATTGACAACAGCTTGCTTCCAATGGTTCCTGCATCTGCATTTTTTCAGTCATGAGCCTCTTCGTGCTGCAGCGGATTTTCAACATTCCCTTGGAGTGTGCGCTTAAGTAGTTCATGGCAATTCGAGGTGTCTATGAAGTGGGATTCCAAATGTCCCCACTTTATAGACAATGATTCCAAATATGAAGTGGGATTCCAAACGGTCCCACTTGTTTTCAAGTGGTGCCACCTCAAAACAAGTGGTTTTAACAAGTGGTCCCAATTGTGGTCTCACTATGCAGGTGTTGTTGAGCCTCTGCGCAGGCTCTTGTGACACTACGTTGCTTTCGCTTGGGACTCTGAGGCAGTTCAAAGCTTTCATGAAGTGAAGCAACTACTTTCAACTTGTGACGTAATGCACTTGTTTGACCCGGCTCTACCAGTGGTCGTGATCACAGATGCTTAATTCAGAGCATGTACTTTCTTTTAACTTCAGATACTACAAAACGTTTGCAAAAACTGCTGGGTCAATAGCCGAAGCTAGTATAGGCCCAATGCACACATTTGTTATTACAGCAACAGAAGATGCCAACATGAAACTTGGTTATAAATTATCAGTGAACAAAGTATTAGCAAGCAACACTCAACAGCACAGGGCCTAAGACTGACCCCTGGAGGCACTCCAGCACACACAGGCTGTCGAGATGATTTTAAGTGTTTTATGTGGAAAAATTGTTTTCTGTTAGTAATGTAGCTTGTAAAGAAATCAAGAGTGGAATCCCTAAAACCATAGTGCTCTAGCTTGTGAATTAAAATGTTATGATTAACAGTATCAGATGCTTTCTTTAAGTCTAGGAACAAGGCTGCAGATATTTCATTAGCTTGTGAATTAAATTAAATGTTATGATTAACAGTATCAAATGCTTTCTTTAAGTCTAGGAACAAGGCTGCAGACATTTCATAATTATGCAAAGATGAACATAACTCTTGAGACAATGCCATTACTGCTGTAGATGTAGACCTGTTATTTCTGAAGCCTTGTTGACAGTGAGATATGATTCTAGTTCTCTCCAAGTAGTCATTTAGTTGCTTTCCGACAAGTTTTTCGAACACAGTGTTAATGATACTCAAAACCGAGATTGGACGGTAACTGCCTGAATCATTACTATCCTTGTTTGTGAACTGGTATAGCTGCAGCGATCCTCAAAATATTTGCATAAATACCTTCGTAAACTGCATGATCCATTATTATTGATAGGAGTGGAGCAAGTTGGTGGATGTTCTCTTTAATGCTCTCAAAGTAATCCCGTCATGTCTGGTTGCCTTGTTTGCAACGAGTTTTCTTGATTGCTGTGATGTCACAATCGGCAACAGCTTGCGGTAAGAAGGTGTCATGAACACAAGGGTCATTAACAGAGCATGGTAGATTAGGGATATGAGCTACAAACTCAGGGCCAATGTTTGTGAAGGAATTATCAAACCTATCAACTGTGTTTTCATCAATGTGTTCAGGAACTACGCGCTGTTTTAACTGTCTACCGATTATGCTATTTCCCAAATCCCACATTTTTCAGGAGTTTCCTTCTGCTTTCTGTATTAGCATACAGTTGTATTCTTTCTTTCTCATCTGTATTAATGCCACTCCATAGTTTCTGGAGGATCTGAACTTGTTTGAATAACAAATGTTTTCTTTTTGACGTTTCCACTTACGATACCATTGATCCTTCTCTTGTATAGCCTCAAGTATGTTCTGATTCATCCACAGCCACAAAGAATTGTTCGTACCTACGGGTAGTGCATAATGTGCATTTCGATATGGCAGACTCAAGAGCCTCAGCAAAATTTTCGAATTCAGTGTGAGCATTTGTATGATATATGTTGTTGAAATCTAAATTGTATATTTTCTCCTGCAAGAGTTGATAATTAATTCACGCAATTGGTGCAGAACTCATTCGAGCTGTTTTGTAGCAGAAATGTAATGGAGGCCTGCATACTGCTGCATATTTGCATCTCAACTCTCCCACGCTAAACACTCTGTGTATGGGCATATGAATATTGGCATGGGCGTGTGTATGGGCATATGAATATCAGCATTACTTTTTATGGGGGAGGAAGTTCGAATTGAAGCAGGTCATCAAGCACAGTTTACCCTATACTCATCACATGGAACCAGTCGTTGATCGACACGTAATATAAGATTGTCTGCATGACTAGATTATTCACTGATGATGCTTTGATTTACCTCAGTGTGATTGCTCATATGGACTGCTAATATTAAAGGTCACATCTCGATGAAACAATTTCTTGCTCCTTAATGTCTCTAATGCTGAATTCATCATTCACAGAGTACCCGAATATCCTCCAGATAGTTTCCAGATAACAGCTATTAGCGTGCTTATCACAAGATATAAATATCTTGGTGTTCATCTTAAGTCATACCTGTCATGGAATCAAAAGAATAACTGTGTGTTCTGCTAACACCTTCCTGGGCTTTATTGAACATCTAGAATAAGCTCCTGTAAATGAAAAATGACTTGCATACATTACACTAATCCTAGCCCAAACCTAGAACATGCATCACACATTTTGTATCGTGAACAATGTAACCTAATTAGTGACATTGTTACAAATTATTTAGCGGCCGTAGGCAAATGTCAAGTGATGACCCGTCTATACTAATGTTTGATGCATCATTTCAAAGAAGATGTAAGCAAAAATTTTGTGTCTATACCACTTTAAGCTCAACTGTATACGCATATCAGGAGATGATAATCCAAGCTATTGTTACCAATGTAGTCTATTGTAATGTAAACAGTAAATATTTGTGCAGTGCTAATGCAATAATTATTTAATAAAAAAAGGCTCTGATGACTTGGATGCATTCTTAAAGAGTTTGCCATGCAGCTGTTCTAATGACTGTCACTATGAATGCAGGCTAATCTATCTTACCTATTAACTCAGTGAAATGCTGTGTGGCCCTTTCTGCAGATTCTACAGTACTGCAACAGTATAGCATTTTGAGCAGTGTTATGAACAGTGTTATTGTGGTCCCTTTGTCTATTTTGTGCACTCACTTAACCATATCTCAATTCACACATCTGTTCAGTTGTCACACCTCAATTTATCTACTTTAATTTATGTGGGTGCTTAAGAAAATATGTAAACAATCTACAATGTATAGATTGTTTTTATTGGAAAAATAATTTACGATTGCTTGTGGTGACAATGCATCTTTAAAAAGTGTTGCAGCTTTGTTTATTTCTGCACTGCACGCCAGACAATGCTGGTAATAAATTCAAATCTCTGGATGCATGTACCTGCAAAGAGATTGGACGACAACGCAGTTGCAGGAACAAAATAAATATAGGTTTATTTCTGTGCTATGACAGGCAGATTGCAATATACTAGAATCTGAAGGAAAGGTAAGGCATAGTATAAGTTGCGATCTTCCAAGTATTTCAATAACTGATGCTAATGACATCTTCAGTACAATCATGAAAGGCCATCAATGTTGTCTTCACGTCTCTTTGGTTGTTTGTCACCTGAAAGACAATCACAACAGCGCAAATTAGAACAGTCGTCGCTTTTAGCTCTGCACACACTGAACTCTTATTTGACAGCGCATAATAGTACCATGTGCCACTTAGCAGAGTTGTTCAGAAAATGTCTGCATCAAGTTGCACCCTAACAGCAACTTTGTGAATTGCCAGCAATGTGTAGCCATGGACCTGAGGAAAAAGGAAGCATGTACAGGTGGGGAATGTGTCAAGGCAGTGAAACCCCTGTTGGTCCGCGGGTGCACGCACCACTCTTACCGAGCACTCTGTACTTATAAGACACACCATGCCAGAAGGTTCCCTCATTTAATCAAACTTATTGTGCCTTTTGCAAGCTGCACACTTCAGGTGCTTGGTAAGAGCCTCCCTATCCGCCACCTGGGAGACGCGCTCTCTAGCAGTCAGGTTCTGCCGAGAGAAAAAAATGGTCTGGCTAAGCCAGATGCAGAGAAACCATTGTGCTGTAGGTTTCGCTTCAGTTGTTTAAGTGTGCAACACACTGAGCTGAAAGGAAAATATACTTACCTGCAGCATATATGGCCAGTATGGAGGTGCCTCTCGCGCTCTAACGCACACACCATCCTACTGGTACCACAAAGCTGCTGCTGAAAGGAAAATATACTTACCTGCAGCATATATGGCCAGTATGGAGGTGCCTCTCGCGCTCTAACGCACACACCATCCATCTGGTTCGAGACGGCTGCACACCTCATAGGTGAGGTCTAAAGTACACAGATGAACTTGTAGACGGGTTGTAAACCAGAAGAGAGTGCCATAGAGTCGATCTCATCTTTCATATGTAGTTGTGTCCTGGAGATGTTATTATAACAGTTGCCTCATCATTGCTGTTAAGGATTTGCTTTTTTATGTTCTCCTTCTGAAGCTCAGTTGGCTTTGAAAAACTTGTACCTGAGCTGGACAGCCTCTGCTTCTTAGTGGAATGAAACCTGACTTGGTGTTCGATTTTCTTGTTTGCAGGCTCCCTTGATGTGTGGGGCATTTCTTGCTTCTTAGTGCCTTCATAAATCTTCAGTACAGGGTCCAAAAGCTTGCTGGCCTTGTTGTGCACTTCTTGAGGAATTTCTTGCTCTGCGACATACTCTTTGAGCAATTCCATCTTGGCCAAGACCAAGTCAGATTTTGTCATGCTTGTAGAGGCTTCTGCTGTTTGAACACTTTCCAAAATGTGGAAAGCCTCGCTTGCCTTTGAATTGGATGACACTGCTTCAGTAGCTTTCAGGATCTTCTGATCTCTTCCTTCAGGTGCGCCAGCGATGACCACACAGTGAATGTGTTTGCAGATCGTCAAGCTCATTCGTGCTCCTCACAATCACATGAATAGCTATGCACACACACCATGCACTCGCTGCACTTCAGAGGGCAGCAGGCACTACCTTTCTCTTTTGAAATCCTGTATGTGAGGCCTCTTGTGGACTGGGATTGCACAGTCCATGTTCCATCTTCATTCCTCTTGGCAGGTGTAGTAATTGCCACAGCAGATCTGTGGTTCTTCTCGATCCGGCTCATCTTGCTCGTTCTCTTTGCTTTCACAATGTGTTGTAACCTCTTCATCAAAGACTCGTATGTCATGTCCATCAGTGCAGTGATGAGCCTGTCAACACGATGATTCTTCTTACCTTCCAGGAAACTATGCTTTAAAGTCCTGTGCATCCTTTCAAGATACATGTTTGTGTTGATGCCAAGTCCAGTTCGAAAACTGTAGGCCCACATCTCCAGGCGGTGAGCATAATTTCCTCTGAAGTACTGAATAAACTCCTGAAGCCTGGGATCTTTGTTGGCAAGAAATGACTCGAGAAGCTCAGCCACTTCGTCTTTTTTTGGGCACTCTAGCAGTGTACGAACAGCATGGTAAACATCTACTGCGAGTTCTTTTCCTTTTATCTTCTCAGAAATCCTTCGCTTCCAGTTTTTGTCCACATGCCATGTGCAGAGTAGTCGATGTTGAGGTGGGCCCATGACTGTTGACCAGGCCTTGAAGTATTCGGATGCATCATCTGTCATGAAAGTTCTAGCTGACAGGGCTCCTGTGGAGGACTTCAGGGATTCAAAAAATGCTGATAGGGTTTTCTCATTAATCGTGCTGTAGATGAAGTAAGCCATAGGCAATCCTGCTCCATATTCATCCAGCACCAGAACAGTCACCAGTTCAAATTGGTACCCCGTTGTTCCATGTGTGGAATCAACACAGACTGTTCCTGTACCTAGAACTTTCAGCAGCTCTTCCTGTGGCTCCGTCATTAAGGCAAGAGCAAAGTCTTTTGTACTAAAGGTATTCGTTGGGTCAACAACTGCCTGCTCTTTGTACAAGCGAACAACAGGTTGCCCCTTGTTCCTCATGCTTTGCACCCATATGCTTACACTCACAGCATCATTATCATGACATCTTTCAGGAACTGTGAGGTTATATTGCCGCTTGATGTTGTGCAAGTCCATGCGATTTGTCAAATGCAGAGGAGTTAGCTTGCTTGTCACCGATTCCCTTATTTTCTTCAATATTGTCCTCATGGGCACTCCTTTCGAAAGGTCATCCGCAATGCTTGCCCTTTCCTGGTCAGTCATACTCAGGTGTTCAACATCTGCATCATGCCCATAATGCGTCCTTTAATTGGTACGAGACCTTGACAGTACCCTCGTCTCTTGTAACGATCATAAAAGAAAGGCATGTCTAGCCGCACTTGCAGCTTCCCTGACTTTTCATCGCACGAGTCTTGTTGCCTCGGCCTGGTCGTGCCACTCCTGACCTGTTGCAAGTGTAGTAGGTGCTCGTACATCCGTTGGCGAGCCTTTTTTCACCTGTGGATAGCACGAACTTGCACACCTGGCTCGCTTCCTCCTGTCCTTTCCAATCATGGAACTCTGTAAAATGCATAAAAAATACTTTAGAAAATATTGTGTAGAAAGGTGTTAAAACTGAAGGCACTGTCATTGTCAGTGACGAATGAACAATGCTTGAAAAATATTCGAAAAACATGGAGGATTATGTGCACCATAATTTCATGTATACACTGTACATACCAAAAAGCGGAACTTTGTACTTTGCAGAAAATACAGCATTCAAATGCCCAATTCAACAATATCACGAAGGTTTGCGATACTTGCGCTATATGCTTCTGTTGCCATCACCTGGCTCAATATCTGCACGCGTGTTTGCTATGTGGCCCTAGTTACTATCTCGTAATACCCACTTTAACGCTGAAGCATGCAATTGCGTGGTGGAATCCTGGAATGCGATCCCCTCGTGTTATCGTTATTGTCTTGTGGACGTGTGCGCCCGATGAATAAAGTAATATCAAAGGTATTGAAGGCAATGATATCAGTGCGTTTTTAAGGGAGTATGGTAGGGTAACCCTCCACCAAAAATCAAATTTGGAATTTTGGCACAGAAAAATCGACTAAGTAAAACACGTTGCGGGGCTAGTTGGTTATGCATATTCTTTCGTTAAAATTTAAGCAGCGCTAACTTTTAGGACGAATACACAGAAGACATGACAGGACGGGCGCTGTCATGTCTTCTGTGTATTCGTCCTAAAAGTTAGCGCTGCTTAAATTTTAACGAAAGAAAAATCGACTACACTATGCGGAACAGTCCTGCGGAAGCGCGGCCTCGAGCGCCCGCTCAAAGCGGTTTAAATGAAGGCTACAAGGGTAGACGTGCGGGCTAGTTGGTGCTGCATACTTGTTTTAAACAGCGCAAAAGACACGGACACAGGAGGGACACACAAGACACACACAGCGCGGTTCAGATGTCGCGCCGAAATGTGCCGCGCGCTCTGGCGTGTAAAAGTGGCAAGTAGAGTTCGGAGGCCGGTTTGTTTATCGTTGTTTTTCGCGGTTTTCTTCATTATGGCGTGTTTTTTTTTTTGCTTGTGTGTGTGTATGTATGGCAAGTAAACGGTGCATACTAAAAGATAATGTATTGTTGGAAATATTTACTTTTATAGCAGATATGCAGCTAGTGGTGCTCTTGTAGCGTGTTTCGTCTTTGTTATTGTTTGCATAGGTCGTGATCGCTTATGCACCTTTTTCGAACCTCAAACGTAGTACTTGCCCAGAAGATGGCACGATCAAAAATGGCAGATGGCAAATGGGGCAAAAAGAGAACATTAAAAAAATAATCGCTTCACTAGCAAGGACAGTGGTAAACCGGCACGATAAAGCGCAAGCTTCACGAAACCTGGTGAGAGGATCGGTGGTGATTCCTTCGATGTAGACGGCTCAAGTACAACTGGCTACGTCTCATCGACTTTTCTCTTCCCTGCAGCTTCATGCAAGATGTTGCTGTGAACAACATATCTAATACACGTGCAGCAGGGGATTCCTCCTTTCTGTTTTGTTCATACGCTTCGATCAGTGATTTGATGCTCCCCTGCTCCACGTGTTTTATAAATACTGTCGAAAATCGTACTCGAATATAACAACTTCGAATTCATCAATCAACACTTTTCACAAATTAACGGCACAGCCATGGGTACAAGGATGGCCCACACCTACGTCAACATCTTCATGCATAGTAATAAGTCTAAATTTTTGAAAGATTGTCCCATTAAGCCCACCCTATACAAACGCTACTTGGATGACGTCTTTTTAATTTGGACTGACACACCTCGTCCACCCCAACATATCTTTCACTTACACGTGCGCCCACACCACAATTAACTTCCTAGATGTTGAGATTTTGGTAAACGAAAGCTCACTCACCACCAGTGTATATAGAAAACCGACGGACCATCAACAATACGTACACTTCCAAAGCTGCCATCCTCGTCACTCTAAAACAAGCATCCCATACTCTCAGGCACATCGATCTAAAGGAATATGTTCCCAAGATGAAGACTTCGTAAAAAATTCCAAACGCATGCAAGAAGTCCTCATTAAGCAGCGATACCCGTCGCCATTGCCGACGATGCCATTCAAAGGACATCTAAACCCAACCGAGAGCAAATACTGGAGTGACGTCGATACAGCGAGCAAACAGACCATCAGGCAAATCTCGTACTTCCCTTCACCAGTAACCCAGCCGCCTAACGTACGTAAACAAAATCTTCAAAAAAACATTTCAACATTCTCAAACAAAGCGAGCTAGCGCCTCGCCAAAATTTTCACTGCTCTCCCTCATGCAGTCTACAGACGACCGAAAAACATTCGAAACATTCTAATACACTCAGTCACATAAAGAGCCGGTTTTGGGGTGTCGACCTTGTGGAAAAAGTAGATTCCAGGTCTGCAAACACATTACAAACATCAAGCTGTGAAATAAGCACAGCTTCAGGATTCAAATGGAAAATTAATGACAACTCTGATTGGGATTTCTGCAACGTAATATACCTCCTAGGATGCAGTGTGTGCAGTACGCAGTGCATTGGGCAGGCCGTTAACTTTATACGAATTCGCTTTAATAACCACCGCGCGCATATTTTATCCCTACCTCCCCTTGTTAAAACACATATATTAATGAGAAAAACGACCCATTTGATGCAATTAAGTTAACAGTCCTACAGGGTGGGTTCCACAACAAAGAGATCTCGAGCAACGCGAGTCGTACTTTATTTACAAACTTAATAACAATTCCTCACGGCATTAATGAAAGTCCGGGTGTATTGACCTCCATCGCCCCTTGCAGAGCCAATGCTGACCTTAGGAATTCCGGCGCGACAAACCTCGGTCGTTTGTCGCCAGCGGCATCTTTTTCAAACTTCGCTGCCCGCTTACACAAAGCTCTGAATTCATCCCCCACCCCTGTCTTGCCAGTTCGACGCACCACCTTGCCGAGCGGGGTGCAATTGAAGAACCAAGAACCCTTGATGGGCACAAAAGAAAAATACTAGAAAAAGGAGAAAGAAATAAAGAGAAAAAGAAAAACGCTTTGTCCCCTGCCGCCCAGCGAGCTTGCGCGGGAGGCCAGCCCGGGGGAAAAAAGGAATAACGAGGGGAGGGAGGGCATCCGGGCCCTCAAAGCAACAATGACAGACTTTGGCGGAGTCCCGGAGCAGATAAGAATCATAGATGCATGTACTGCCCGTGCCGCCGGCCAAAACGAGCAAACAAATAAACAATAAATTCAGACAGGGCAGGAGACGTTCCAGGAGCGTCTTCGGTACGAATAGTGAAGGCGGAATCAGCGGCGCAGTTAGCTTAACTACACACACGTGCACTGTGCATGAAACACACACACAAAAGAAAAAGAAAAAGGCGGCAAAACATACGAGTTCGCGAAAGTGTCCTGTGGGGGGGTAAAGGTGAACGGTAGGAGCATTTAATCAAGGGTTCTTGGTTCTTCAATTGCACCCCGCTCGACAAGGTGGTACGTCGAACTGGGAAGACAGGGTGGGGGGGATGAATTATGAGCTTTGTGTAAGCGGACGGGCAGCGAAGCTTGAAAAAGATGCCGCTGGCGGCAAACGACCGAGGTTTGACGCGCCGGCACTCCTAAGGTCAGCACTGGCTCTGAAAGGGGCGATGGAGGTCAATAAACCCGGACTTTCATTAATGCCGTGAGCAATTGTTACAAATTTGTAAATAAAGTACGACTCCCGTTGCTCTCTTTGTTGTGGAACCCACCCTGTAGGACTGTGAACTTAATTGCATCAAATGGGTCGTTTTTCTCATTAATATATGTGTTCTGACAAAGGGATGATGGGTAGGAATAAGATATTTACTTATGCAAGAGTGACTAGCTATGCGCAAAAATTTCCGTGTTTCAATTTTCAAAACTGCGAACTTTGACCGCAGCGTCCCGGACAAATAATTCCAACTCCCGACCGCGTTTTTAAATTCATTCTAAACGGGGTACGTGTTTGCTGGTACCTGCAGTGGTCGGCTGCGCAACTATATATATAAGCTATCGCGTGCAGCTGTCATATTATAAAAGAAAATCCGCACAAAACAAAAATTACGCAGCAACGGGCTGTGGCGAATGATTGCGCGCAATATTTTTTCGCGGGTTAGTGAAACGAACAGTTTTGTTTTAAATCACGAGAGTTGTATCAAAAGCCTTTATATGTCGTCATTAATTACGATAGGTACGACGACACAGTGAATAGGAGTTTATATAGACTGTCGTCCTTCAAAGACCCAATGCTTTTCTCCTCCAAAACGTCGTGTAGAACAAAACCGGACCGCCAAATTTTGACACGGTTGTACGAAATTTCTGCACTAACGAAAGCTATGAGTGTAGTCTCCTGCATGTAGAGAATGTAGAATACAAGCAAAAATTATAATATGTATGCTCTAGGTCAGGTTCATAGTCCTACAGCACTCGATTGTAAATGCAGGCACTCGACGGAGCGCTGATAGACGGGCGTGGTCACCTGTAGGCGCATTTGCGTGGCTTTGCATGGATAGTACGTGTTTAACCTCTCAGGTCTGCAAAAGCTGTATCGGGTCCGCCAGGCAGTGGCGATTATAATAAATGCACAACGAAGCGCGCCGTTCGAGCGCACTAAAATAATACACCAGCAGTTCAAGGATATCATATATAATAAAAATATAGAAACGCGCATGCAGTGTGTGAAAGCGCGGCGCATCAGGTGCGCTTTTTGAACCCGCGCGCGCTGTCAAAAACGTGGGGAATTCCGAGAAAAACCTAGGGAAAATATGTCTCTTCCCAACCGGACACGACGTCATTAAAAGTCACTTGGCCATGACGTCACGTGACGTTTTAAGCGTGACGTCACATTTTGTTCGACCAATCAGCGTTTCCAGCCCACCTGCACCGAAACGCTTGTCCCCTCCTATCCGCCCTCGCTTTCTCGCTACAAATCTTTACTCTCACTCTCACAAAGCCAGTTGATCTATGAATCTATTAGTGATGAAACTCCCCATTGGACCCTGCATCCAAACGCAACCCTCTGCTTAGGCGAAGGTTTAAAAGTTTATCAGTTGTCGCGCCACTTGTGGCCTTTAAAATAACTGCTGAAATTTGTGTTCGTAAAAATATTAATTCAACTATAGCTCTAATAGCTTGTTTTCCTTGATCATAGGTAGCGCTGCAATCTGTTAGCTTTTAAATTAATTCAACCTTTAGGAATTAGTTGCAGGTTCGGTTCGGAATTTCGCAGCTGCTAGAGTTCGAAACTGGCTGCATTTAAAGCCCTTGTACCAAAAACCGGAGCTTATTATTATTATTATTATTCAGGTGAGGAAAAGAAATAAGAATGGAGGCAGGTCGCGCGCATGCGGTATTTAGATGAGCAGCGAAATCCTCTGTTCGATTCCAGATAGTAATTGCTGATGTAAAGTTTATGTGGTATGACTACTGCAGTTTCGTTCATGCCTAACCAACAAATGAACTTGGGAGTGGACATCATCTGTGTAAATTTTGGTTGCACATTTTTCCTTTGAACTGTTTCGGTTTCGGTTTCGCTTCTCCACTTACTGTGAATTCGGCTTTTGAGGCACGCTCGCCGCGGTAGTTCAAAGGTTAAGGCGCTCGGCTACTGATCCGAAGCACCCGGGTTCGAACCTGACTTTTTCCATGGAGTAGAAATGCAAAGGCGTCCGTGTGTGCTGTACGGTCAGTGCTCGTTAAAGATCCCCAGGTGTTCGAAATTATTCCGGAGCCCTCTACTACAGCACCTCTTTCTTCCTTTCTAGTCTCAGTCCCTCCTTTATCCCTTCCCTTGCGGCGCGGTTCAGGTGTCCGCCGACATGTGAAAGAAATACTGCGCCATTTCCTTTCCCATACAGCCAATTCAATTCAAGGCAGGCTGGCTTTAGCGCTGCAGTGAATTAAAACGACGCAGCATTCATATCAATATTTTTTATCATGTCTCAAGACGCTTATACCGACCTCTGACGTCATAGATAATGCTCGGCTACTATTACGTGGAAATTGTTAACCATTACAAATTGGGACGTAGGTTGGTACCCCCACCAGACCCAAAATTAAACAATAGAGAAGCTGTCGCGTGGAGGCAGCTGCAAACTAATACATTTATGAACCCGGTAGGGGCTTACCACGTGTACCCAGAGCTGAGGTCGCATGATCGATGCACACACTGTGGGACGAGAAGGACCCTCGACTACATAATTTGGGAGTGCCCAAATTCTCCCGGGGCGGGCAAAAATGTTGATAGTAGAGACGACTTGGAGACCCTGCTGAGAAGCCCGGACCCTGAGCTCCAACGCAACATCATACCTCTGGCGGAAGAGGCCGCTACCAGTCAAGGTCTGCCAGCCAGCCTCTAACCGCGGACGCGCAACTCCCCGCCCCCGGCACGCAGGCCTGAGGGAAACGTACCTTTCTGGTGGAAATAAAAGTTGTTCTCTCTCGGCTACTGAAACCGATACAGGTGAGAGAAGAATCGCGATTATAAATTACTTAGCAGTCGTAGGCAAATACCTAATGGTGTTATAATGTCGTACGCTTCATTATAAGGAATAAAACACCCAGCCAAATGTGTTGCCTATGCTAGATTAGTTTTTGCGTATCCGATTTTTGCCTTGAAAGAGGGAAAGGAGTTTAAGATTACACTTAAGATCTATATTAAAGGTATGACGCGATAGCGTAATTGGTTAATTCTCTTATATGCAGAATTCATTCTTTTACATTCAGTGGTTAATCAAGCGATCCGGCACTGCCCTGCGATGGCAGGTGCTGCCACCTGCGGGCCTTAATTTGCGACCCAGGTTGCTCTTCTCGAGCGGCCACTGCCACGGTGGGCTGTGGGAAGGCTGTGATGAAGCTGGAAGGTCACGCAACCTAGGTGTTCCACCCAACGGTTCTACCTGCACGCCTCCAATGCTTCGCAGGGGATTTTTCGTGGACTTTTCTCTCAGGGTCAACGACTCCGGATTTTCTGTGACACGAGCTCCTTAACGCTATCGCGTTAAATCATCAGTGCGAAGCGTGAATAATTGCAAACGATTTCGTACCGGCAGTTTCGGTCGGCGCCAGCGCTGATGTGCACCTTGACGTCCCTCGACCAACCTGGACTACCACAATACTGATGACGTCGGCAAATCGTTTCCATGAGCAACCACCACGTTCGTATGACGTCACAATAATTGGGCAAATGCACTGTGACGTCACTTTATGCGGGTGGAAATAAGTGGCCCCTCGGGCGCAGCATTCGAAATCATGTAGATTTTGTTCCACTACTTAACGCCTGCGACTGAAACTTGCTATAGTCGGACACAAGTTTGCAGTGAAGTTCCGCCCACAATCACGACCACCGCACACATTTCCTTTATGACAAAATGTAGTCCGTTGTTAAAACTTTTATCGAAACAAAAACAGAACACAAATTATAACCTTTAGAATTTTGATGTCTGGCACGTTTAATAGTCGAACACTAAAAAGTTTTTTTCATTTAATATTGCGATTGGCCAGTGGAGTAATACAGTACGCCGCGGACAGTGGCCTAGTGTTAGCAACTGCTGTATATTTAAATTGTATACTACTATAGGAGGCATATGTCACGCCCATGAAGCAAAACATATCGTTTGCTAGCGTCCAAAATTTTTTGTCTATCCACATTTATCGTGACTAGTTATCCGCTTACACCTTAATTCACTTCGCCCAGAGATATCTTAGTTCTTGTCTACGTGCTTGTTAACATTAAAATTGTCAAATGTGTGCACTATAATTAACAGCGCTTGCCTAATTTACAGCAGCACAGAGTAACAGTGGAAGTTTCTACTACGGAACATTTCCGATTGGTGAATTTCACAGAGGCAGCTACGTACTGCGCACGTGCCATCATTCAGCTGTCTTTAATTATAGTAGCTGAACTAAATATATTTGTGGGGCTTACTGAAAGCCATACTGTGAGACGCAGGTTTTTTTATTAAAGGGACCCTGAAATGATTTTGACAGTCATATTTAACACAACAAACCTGCATGGGTGGTCTTTGCGAGTATCCAAGTCAAATTTAAAAGCTCTGCGTGGAACTAGCTATAACCCACAATTTTTTTTAGCTTGCTGCTTCCGAGTAGGGCGACACCTCCACAAGTTTTTAGCCATCCCTACTCCGACAACGCGAATGGGTTCTGCTCCTGCTTCGACAGTGCCGTCATGTGCAAACAGCCCAGAGGGCAACATGGCGACGCCCATGGAGCCCTTATTGGAAAGGTCTATATATGCACCTTGCACACAGAAAGGAAAAACATGAGAAAAGAATGCAGAAAGCACTGGCTCTAGAGTAGCTCCATCATAAAGGAGGATATCGAGGAGGAATCAATGTTTAGTGAATTCAATGGTTTTCATTACGATAGCTACTTATTTGAGGGGTATGTAGCCCACTGAAAATATCCATATCAGTTTTTAGACTTTCGCAAATGCCATTCTCGTCGCTGCTACAGCGCAAAGGAAATTTGGGGCCTCACATTGACGAAAGCAAAACCAGTACGTGACTGGAAAGAGTGCGAGCCACGTCTGCGGGCACACGTCACAAGTCGGCGCCTGGCCCGAGTGGGAATGGCGAGCGGGCAGAGAGCACTTTACAGGCGCGCCGATGTGTGATGAGCACTCTAGAAACTGATATGGACATTATTTACGATGGGCTAATTAAGATTTTATTCTGCGACAATGGGCATCTATCAAGACAGTATAAAGCACAGCAACACAGCACTGCAGTCAACCTTTAAGCTACAAGCACATGGAATTCATAAAGCAGACCATCCTATATTCTCATCTCAGCTACACGTACTCTAAACAAAAAAGCAGTAAAAAGTGAACTGTCCTCCAGTGCATTCCCTTTACGAGGCAAGGTATGCTGCCCAAGCCCTGGGGAACATTTCCATCACTAAAAATATGGAATAATGGTTGTCTTCTGAAACAATTCCCTCTTCAAAAGATGTTAAGTTCAAGCAGTTACAATTTTAGCCGAGGTTTCAGCCTCCACTACTTGCAAACTTCAAGAACTCTGATGCCATATTTAAAAACCTCCTCCCATTGCCAACTGCATCGTTAGAATGTGATTTGCAGTCGGAATATACCTGCTGCCTACTGTAACCATTCCGTATATTTAGGGATCGAAATGTGCTCCGGAACTTGGGCAGCACCTGCCCTTAAATGGGAGCGCACTAGAGGACAGCCTACTTTCTCTTCACTCCCATATAGGAGTATTCATGTTTAGTGTAGCACTGTTTGCCATACCGTGCGAGGAGTACCGGCTCATGAAAGCAATGCCGAGCCACAGTCGATAGCAAGGCTGCTCTACATCGCGGTGGTCAAAGTGAAGCAGCTGCTCAAGGTCAAGGGATGGAGGTGCGAGTTGAAAAACTGGCCCGAATATCAAGAGGCAAACCGACTGTGCCAGCCCTAGAGATAGGGATGATTATACTTCACTGGAGGCACGTTGGGTGGCTTCGTCCGGACAGTGGTTTCCCCGTCATATGGCAACTGTAAAAACGTTAAAATGTAGCGGCCCTTGATGACATTAGCCCAAAATGAATAGTTCGAATGTTTGCACATTACTCTCTAGTATGTGCACAGGTGCCCACAAAAATTCATTGAACACCAAAATCACAAAAAATGAATTTCTTCACTGCCTGCAGGTGCAGCCAGGCAATGGTTGAGGAACTGCGCAGGTTGGGCAATGAAGTGAAATGCGCACCAATCAGTTTGAGGCTGCACGCTTAGACTGCTCAGCACTATGCGAACACAGTTCAGAGAAATTTTTCAGGCACCTGTACAATCAGGCGCTCCACAATACTGCATAAAGGTGCTTCTAATAGGGTGCGGAAAAGTATCACAAATTTTCCATCAAGCACAGACAGGTGCTTCACAATAAAGCAAAAACGTGCTTAAAATAAGGTGTGCAAAAGGATGACATTTACAGCAACTCCACTGCAGGTACAAGTAGGTGTTCCACAATGCTAGAAAAAGGTGCTATTAAGGTGTGGAAGAGGGTCACAAACTTTCCAGCAACTACACAGCAGTTACAGTCAGGAGCTCCATAATACTGCAAAAACATGCTTCTATATAATAGGATTTAGAAAAGGATCAAAACTTCCAGCAACTCTACTGCAAGTACAGGCAGATTAAAAGGTGCTTCAATAGGGTGTGGAAAAGAATGACAAGATTTACAGCAACTTCACTGCAAGTAAGTTCAGAGATGAAAAACATGCCCTCTGCAAACTGTTATCTTTGGCACAGCACTGGTGCTAATGTCCACGTTAACAGTCAATGAGTAACAACTTTCGATACCATGAATTTCAACTCACATTTCAACACCAGGCACTTAGAACAGTGTTCATCACAGCTCGTCCGCGGCATGTATCCAAACAATAATTCAAAAAGGCAGAAAGCAATGCTATGTACACAACACAAATTTTATTTGGCTGGCAAGCAGTAATACAGGCTAAAGTGGGTAGATGCTTATAAATAAACTCTCTCAAGAATTGTGATAGCACGGGTATTCACTGCAAATCCTAGAAATGAAGGATGTGGAACACTAGATATGAACACTGCTGCACAAACAATAAAATGTCTTGTATGATATATCATGGTTTGCTGATGAAATGTGAATCTATCGCTTTGCAATGACACACGGCTTTTGCCACAAAGGATGGCTCATGAAAAGGATTCTCTTTAATAATATGTGATATATGCTTATATACAGGTGCTTTCTGCTTGTTGACCAAACACTGTTTAAATACCGCGCTAATGATTTTACACTGAACAGAACTTCAAAAATGGCAAAACTCTCTGCACACACTAACAATCATATTGTTATCAACAAAAAAAAATTGCCTTCAATCCATCACACACGCAGAAGGCAGAACCAAAACTAGCACAGACTCCAAAGTTTCATGCATGCGAATGTCCATCTACAAGGCAGTGCAGACTTGGGCCGTACGATTTTTTGGGGGGAAAACGAGATGCAAAGTGAAAGAAAAACAGTTATAATTCATTCATCCCCAAATATAAACTACGGCATGTACTCTGGCTGTCAGCAGCCTTAAATTATGCATTCACTGGGATTCAGCTGGCAGCACCTTCTAGGATGGCTGAAACACAAAAGGAGAGACAAGCTCACATTAAGGGGACCAGAGCAGCTCTGAAGTGATAAAAAAAAAAAGACAGTAGAATTCTTAGCAAAGAAAAAATAAAAACAAGATTTCAGTAAAGAACTTCTATAAAGGCAGACAGACAAAACGTAAGTACATTTATTTTCACACCTGCATCTTTTGCTGTTTCCTAGACAGATAAAGTTAAGCAGGTGGAGGCAGCAAGCTTTTGCCAACAGCGCTTTCACTGGAAATATGCAAAAACATTAGAAAATGATAAATTACGCACTATGTGCAGCTTAAATCCATCACTTGAGCTCAACGCTATGCGATGCACAGCTGAACACACACACACAGAGAAAATACATTACTGTGTATGACTGACTTTAGGCACAGTAACGCAGAATGCGAATTGAAGGTGAAAAAGTGCCGAACAACAAAAAAAAATCAAGCTGACTTCTAGTGTCAGTATGCCCACTAGTGTTCCGGTGAGATCAACCACACGAAGCAATGGAGTGAAACCATCATTAAAAACTATGCTAACAGAAACAATTCGCCAACTCTAAGCATGGCTGCTCTGTTAGCGTTCTCTATCTAAACACAAGACTTGACACGCTGCTCCATTGGCCTGGGCGTGACTTGAATGCCATTGCAATAAGGTGTAGACGGCCCAAACTACAATTTAATCAGCGCTGCCAGTTTAGCCATCTCGAAGAAAATGAAACCTCAACATCTGATTCAGCAAATCAATAAACACCGTACTCCCTCCTCCCCTAAAAGTAATGCATCCTAATGTTTAAGCCGCAACAATAACTATATTGACGCAATTCGTTATCTTCCATAAAACTCACCAGTCTGAGATGCTCTTCCATACAACTCACCAGTCTGAGATGCAACATTGTGAAGGTTCTATGAAAATTCTGGTGGTTCTGACCACAGCCACAGATCAGTTCAACGCACTTCCCACAGTCCCCGAAGTACTGAAGTATGTGACAGGCAATTGCCAAAACGTCGCAGCCTAGCACAATGTCACGTAAGGGCGAGCAAACAAGCGCGCAACGTCGAGCTGGAACGTCAGTCACGCTGAATGTTCACCAACTTGCACGACTCTCTGCACTGGTGGTAGTTGGGCACGAAAGTAACCAGATCAGGCCACTCTCCACCACAATTACGAGAAGAGGCAGGCAAAGGTTAATTGCGCAACAACAAGGTCTATACACACACACACACACCCATCAGCAGTCGGAAGAACTGGGGGATATCCACGAGACGTTTCACTTCTCTGCGCTGTGCCACGCGCGATTGACTGCGCCAAACCGAGAAGTGAACCACCTCTGAAACAAACTGTCTACTGCATATACCCCTTGAATCATCAGGCTCGCTGTGCTACCACAAAAACCTTGCGAGCTCTTGGCTACCAAAACAACAGGCCACGAGTTTTAGAAAACACGTCATCTAACTTCACAGATCCAGGAGCAGCTAGGCAAGGAAGGCAAGCAAATTGGTCCAGCAACTAGAGTTGCTGCAGACCTTTCAAGCGACGGCACTGACTTGTGACACTTGTCGCAATGTGAGGCAACCACACCTCCTTTGTCCTCAAATTAAAAAATTATACTTCGGGGAATGCAGTCAGCAAAACTGCAACACAACAAATCTGAAATACAAGGCCTTTGCATGACTAAATAAAGAATTAAATGGTAGGCCCACACTCCCGCAATAAAAATGATCAGTAGGTATTGTTCATATTTTTGGACTACACGGCTGCTATCCCCCCCCCCCCCCCCCCCCCCTCCCGATTTTCATGCTGTACACAGACACGCTTGGCTGCCACACATCAACAGGTACGTTCAAGTAAATGAAAATGTAAGATTAAAGGCTGATTTGTAATGCCAATGAAAAAGAGAGAGAGAGAAAAAAAAAGAGCTGTACTCTCACTCATAGTGATAATCTCGCTGTACATAGCAAGCATTGCATTTCTTTGCCTGCACCTTGCTTACACCAGTGCCCTTGTTCATCAGTAAGCTAGAAGAGGAAATGTGACAACTCCATGCGACACACTTTACTAGGAAGCTGTCATCACTGACAAAGGGACCTTTATGTGTCGCACAAACATACCACAGAGCAAGTATGCACAGGAGCTGGAAGCCGGCTCCACAGTACAATGCGACAATATTGCGCACAACCCGGAGCCACTCATGTTGGAGACATCTGGTAGCAAAGGATACGACCATCCCACCTACGGGCTACCATGACGACCAGGAAGCTAATCTTCTGCAGCACCGAGTACCAGTGCACGTGCCTTTGTTCATGCCTAGGCATTCAATGCCACGTTCTTCATGCAGATTGGCACGCCAAAGGGGAGCTTCCAGTCCTGCCTATGCTAGCTTTGTGAAACAGTTTAATCTGTACAACACACCACTCGCAATGCTGCAGACAGTCGCCGCACGAGTGGCGCAAGCAGCGCACTGTACAAGTTGCACAAACAGGTGGGTACCGGCGCACGTGCGTTCAGAGTCCGGCTTTCCCGCGTAGTGCAGTAGTCCTGGCATAAGCGCCAAATCGTGCAAGCATCTTGCGAAGCCACGACGTGGGGCCTGTGCCTTCTTTAGCCGAGGACTTGCAGTGTCAAGCTCTTGCTTTGAAGTCCAGCACCACACTGGAACCTGCACTTATGTTTGTCACATTGACACACACACACACTTCAATCCGCACTCGCCCACAACTGCACAGTCATTTGTCTAGACCCAAATGGTCACAGCATCTTGAGACAGTTGGACAACTTGCACAGTGTCATCACCGGCACGAAGCCAGCTCTGGCACAAGCGCCATGGAGATGGTGGGCAATGGCGGTGGTATTGCAGGCTGCGGCCGGCTCTCTCTCCGCAGGTAGAGAGGAGGGCAGCGTAGGGGCGGCTGCTCGGGCGAGGCGGCGGATGATGGGGATGAACTGCTGCTACCACCACCTTCCTCAGAGAAGCAGGATGTCATCGTCGATGTAGCGCACGTTGAGGGCCCGGCGGCGACGACCTTCCACCGGCTGTTCTTCAAAGAGGCCGGTGTGCTGCATCTCTGTCGCTTCAGACTGCACGGCCGGGAGTCGGCAGTGGTGTCGTGCGAGAGAGCGGATTGGGTCAATCAGGGGAACAACAGAACAGAGGCTTCCGTGGTGCTCAACTAGCGGCAAGCTGCCAGTTTCTTTATCCGCGCTGCACTCTAGCACAACAAAGCCCACAAAGTATGATTTGTAAATTACCACCAACAGCAGAATGCACTACAGGCTACACCACACCCCTTTTCTACCCTTCACTGTATATAGCTTAATTTTTGTGAGGACCTCGATCTTGCGAATGCCATAAATCACGAAAAATTGTTCCCGAGAAATAATTTGGGCATAATTTCGACTCGACTCATATTTCAGCAAAAGGGAAGTCTCTAAGAAGAGCATGTTGTTTCAGCCCTCAATGTGTACTCTTCACAAATTAAAGCCGCTAACTGGAACTGATGCTTACTCAAGGCATTCGTGTCAAAATACCTAGCATAACTTCAAAGGCAAATACTTGCGCAGAGTGCTCTGTAAAACATGTACAGAGTGCTCTGCCGGATATTGGTGTATCTGGGGAAGTATTAAAGGGGAGAAAATTAGTGCAACTCTATGCGACATTTTTAATGCCCGCAATCTTGAGCGCAGGAACTGGGAACGTATCAACGAGGTTTCACTGCATCCTAGATAGCCAAGCAAACAAAGAGCTGAAAAATTTCTAGTCAATGCTTCACTTTTGCATCACTGGTCAGATGAAAGAGGGCCACAAGACCGCTGCTCTAGAGAGAAGCTTCAGAGTCATTCAATAGGCCTCCACTATCTGTAACACGTTATTAAACTGCATAGAACTACAGCTGATTCCTGATAATTGAAACTCCAAGGGGATCTGGTTTAATGGTTTATGCAGGTTTAACGTCCCAAAGCGGCCCAGGCTATGACGAATGCCGTAGTGAAAGGCACTGAAAATTTCGATCACCTGCGGTTCTTTAACGTGCGCTGAAATTGCACAGTACACGAGCCTCTAGAATTTCACCTCCACCGAAATTCGACTGCTGCAGCCGGGATCGAACACACATCTTTCGGGCCAGTAGTCGAGCGCCATAACCACTCAGCCACCGCGACGGCGGCCAAAGGAATCTAGAATTTCATTGATTTACACAGAGCTCGAATTAATGGGAGCGTTTTTATAACTCTAGACGTTCACCGGACTAAAGTGGCAGTCTGAATTGAGCATTTCCTTGCATCAAAGAGGTTACTTAAAACAAGAGCCCTGAAAAGCTAGGAATGAGCACAAAACTAAAGATGGCTATTAACACCACAGGCAATTCTACAACTGCTGCGACGCAGAGTGAAATTTTTCTTTTCTCCGAACAGACAAGAAAACCTAGGATTATTGTACCCCTGAATATTGAGGCGATTAGTGTTTTGCAGCACTAGTGCACGCATTTATCACACAATGACGAGGAAAAACAACAGAATAAGGAAAAGGAAACAAATAAAAACCAGAACCCTTGACACTTTTCACTCCAAATGCAACAGCAAGAAAACTCCCTCTGCTCCCAAACCAACATCAGCAGAGTCATGAGGAGCCCATGCATTGGGATTTTACTCAAAAGAAGAAAAAAACACAAACACCATGGCACTGCTAGTCTTCAGTGTCCCTTCACATTGCTGCTGGGAATGCCAATAAATATGAATTCCACAAAATTACTCTAACTTTATCAAGGTGGCCTGAGCAGTTCTGATGAAAACTGTACACAAATGACAATCAAAACTAACAGAAACCACTCTGCCCATAACAGCAGCTTCAACAAGGTGCCCCTCAGTACTCACCATGCAAAATGGAAAAAAACACACACACGCACACAGACACACACACACACAGTGGACTCTGGCTAAATTGAGTGTCCACTCTATTTGAACTGCCCCTCACAGCTTGAGTCGATTTGGGACATTAAACCCCCATAAACCTAAACAAATGAACTGCCACTTCAGCCTCATCAACATCAAATGCATTAAAAGGTTCAAATTTCGAAAATCTTTCACTCCCTTTTGGGTTAAAATTACTGAGTCAACTGTAGTGTAATGCGAGAGAGAGACAGAGAAAAAAAAAGAAAAGCCCACTGCTCGACTGCATGCGCTACCTCCCGCAACAACAGACAACATATGCAAGCACACTTGAAGAATAACACGCAGGAACACCCCACCACTTGGGCACCCCCCCCAGGGTCGAAACGTTATCTCCGGGCAAAAAGTGCACCGCTCCCTGCCACCACCGAGTGCAGTCTCGAGAAGCCGCCCAATTGTGCCCAGCATGGCAAGAGGCCAAGTGCTCTCACAGGCCACCCCCCATCCAAGAGACTGGTGCAGGGACAAACGACACGAATGCTGCAAGCAACGTGTGCGTGCATGCTTAGCTCCCCAGTGTGCAAGCCGACCCCTGAGACGGGGGCCTGGACCACCTCGGCCTCGCAGGCTGCAGCCACAGCCATCGGACAAAGTGAACCTGGCTGTGTACGGCCGGACAGGCCTTCTGCATGGTCCCCGTGAGACAGCCATAGCAAGCCAACAGGTGCACATACAGCGGAACCCCAATTATGCATCCTCCGTTTCATGCAACAAGCTGCATTTTGCGACGAATGACAGACGCTGGGGGCGCACTTTATTGGCAACAGTGACGTCAACCAAGATGGTTTCCAATTGGAATAAAGACAGAGATGAGCACGCAACGATGTGATTGAGTGCAAGATGGCCTCTAATGACGGTCCTGCAGACGGCTCGGATTCGGATTCCGCGCATGCAACCCGCGGCCGTAGGTGCGAGACTGCTTGCCTGGCCCGTTTTTCCGCGCACTTTGTTGAAGAAGACGTTACGGAAATCAACTGTATGTTTATATGGTCATACCAGCGTGCAGTTATTGTAAAGGAGGCAACAAGATTAGACATTTCTATGAACAGTTAGTCCGAAAGCAGTTTCCGCTGTGGCTTCAGTGCGGAGCACGTCAGGCGTAGTGACACCTATGGGCCACAATTTGCTGCAGCAAGCGCGCCACCAAAGCATTCACGTTGCAGGCGGCCATTTTTTCTCCCTTTGTGATGTGAATTGAATACAGACTCTGCTGCCGTGGAGTGACAGCGATTCTAAAAGAAGTCTGAACAGAAAGACATGTCACTGGTATGGTCGTAGTGCGCGCCGCAAAACCTAACAAGCAGTCTAGATGGGGAAAGATAACTTACTCAGTGTTGCAAAGACGACATTTCTGCTTCCACGGAGAGTAGCATATGCTTGTGCATGCACTGATCACAGTCGCAAGAGCCAGAATATAGCGTCGGGAGGTTGGCGGCACCCAATACAGTGCGCAGTGTTTGCAAAAATGGCAGGTGGTGCCTCACCGCGTGTACTGGTACACGTTAGCAATGACCACGGGGGCGTGTCGACGGATACAGTCTTGCAGTCACCTGTATTGTGAATTACAATAACTGCTAGTTCCAATAAAATAAACAGGGCATTGAATACATTAAGAATGACGTTCAACCTGATTCACCTTCTATACTACAGAACAGCCTCTTTGACAGGACAGACTGCAATTTCATTCATCTTACCACAAGTGCCCCTAAAAAGAATTTACAAGCTTGCTGTCAGTACAAGAAAATGATACTCCTAATGTTTGCTTATCTTACTCCATCTACAGCCTGTACGATACCAGTGTGTGCTCCCTGCTAGGATGCCATGCGGCAAAGGCTCGGGAGATTACATGATGATGCTAATGCTCACTTTAACGATATACAGAGCAGCTAGTACCTGTGCAGCTACTGCATGCAAGGTAGCCACGCAGGAAAGCCTCCGGGATTACACGACAAATCCCTCTGTCCCCTATCTCTATCCATCCACAGCGCTACTACCAACTCCACAAGTAGGCGCCTTTGAGTCTGCTGCAGTCAACACGTGCAGCGCCAAGACACCGCAATGTCTAATCTCTCTGTGCTGCACACACCGTGAGCAGTGATACGTGGCTGCAAATTAATTCCGCCAGCCATAAGCAGACCCACGTGAATTCATTTCCCGTGCTTCTACATAGTTCGTTTTGGATGATAGGAATTTCAGACTGCCAGGTTTGTATAATTTAGATTCCACTGTAGTGTGCCTTCGCCACTGCCCAATACTCAATTATAACGCGAGAGGTGACTTTTCACCTTTATTTTCAGCAATAGTCGAGTAAATACGGTAACCTGTGAGGGAACAGATAGGTGGAAGAACGACAGAGCCGCAGGGACTGCATGACAAGCCTAGCCAGTGAAAGCCTCCCTTTAGCCCCCTTCCAGCAGTTTTGCGCACCGAAAGCGATTTCGCTGCTCCCCCCCCCCCTTCTGCAAGGGGTATAAACGAGGTGGTCAGAGCCGTGCTGAAACAGAAAGCCAAAACGCAGGCAACGCAAGCCTTTCCCCCACAGAAACCCTGCAGTGGCCAGTCAGAGGAGAAGGCTGGTGGGGCAAACAGTCTTCCAGGTGGACACCCCATCCCGGTGAGTGGTTGCACGCATAAAGGGAGTACGCAGGAAGGAGTAACGGTGGTGGTGGCGGGGGGGTGTAGCCTCAGTGGTGGGGTAGCGTTCCGCAGCCCAAGTACGTACCAACCTAGACTTGACCCGCTTCGGGAGTTCCTCTCCATCGGCGTAGATGTCCTCCCGCTTGGCTGTGCGCTCAGACTCGTCCTCAAACACCACCTGCCAAAGAGCGGCCGGGGCCACATGAGTCGGGCCCAAGGTGAGTGGCACACATCAGGATTGAATACAACACACAAACTGACAGTTTAGAAAGAAAACAAGAACAGCCTAGAAAAATAAAATACAAAAAAGGAAACTCCACACACTTGAGTTCCACAACGCTTCTGCAATACCACCGAGAAATCTGAGGAAACAGAACTGTTTCAAAAACAAAATAACAAATAAAAAGCTCTACAGCTGTACTCGGCAACTGCCGACCAGAATGCGCCACGGTGCCATGTTTACACAATCTTCCCCACGTTGCCACAGGAAAGTGGTTTTTGGGTTTGGAATGTCTTCCTGAACAAAAGTAGCAACAAACCGCCAGCATGTCCATATTGACTCCAGCTAACTTGACAGTGACTGGAGAGTCACAAATCACAAAAACTCCGAAGACCATTACTGCTGTGCCTTGACAGCGTTGGCAACAAGAAAAATTGTCACTGGTCTCAGCTCTGCCTACAAGCACTGCTGGTGGCCAAATAAACAGAGTCACTTTGTATCTTCTTCTCAGTTCCAATTTATAAGCACCCCTGCATGTCCCAGGGAAACTTACGCAAGCCCTCACACAATTCAGGTCAGCAGGGGTTGCCATCAAAACATGAACCAATTCCCACTGCAGGCTGTCTTGGACCCGAGGCATCAACAGCACAATGCCCTTATCTGTCGCGACAGCACTGAACCAGAGATTGGCTGAATCTAGGAAGGCACACACGCTCAAATGTTAAGGGTCCCATTAGAGTGGCTGGATGATTCACACTTTATTAGTAATGAACTTGTGCCAGTACTTCTTTACAACCACAGAGTAGCCAAGTGGCAGGACGACTGCAGAGGCCCCTCACCGTATAGAAGTTGGTTGTCCTGAACCCTTTGAAGACAGCGCTGTACACCCTGCCGTCCGTCCAATGCACCGACACGACGTCACCAAGGTTAGGAGGTCCTAGTTGCACACAGTTCCGGTCCTGCAAAATCCAATGACACATCCTGCGGTCAACTACAGTGCCAGGGCCACCACCTTCAGCAATCATCCAAACAAAGCTATAAACTGCACTATTAGAAGGATGGACACTTGGGCTTGTTGTGTTGTGTGGTCTTTCTTTTTTTTTTGTGCTACGTTTTCTACCCTTGCACTATTAGATTTCTGTTCACTAAGAATATGCCCAAATTGATATTTTTCAATACAAATTAAATATTAGGAGAAATGCCTTTGAATATCAAATATCTGTCTAATATGAAGAAAAATTTCAGAAAAAAAAAAAAGGAGGCACACATTGTTGCCGTTATTATTATCTCTTTTTTAAAGCACAGTATAGACTTTGCAAACAAAATTTAACGAAACTAGACTGCTCAGCTTCTTAAAAAAAAAAAAAGGCCAGAAATGCCGTGAGGAAATGCAAAACTCCACTGCACGAACACTGAACGGCCTGCGGCTAAAACAAAGCGGGCATAAGTGAGGGGAATGCACATTGGCATCAGAATGGCAAGACTGCTTCTAAAAAGACTAAGAAATGACCAGCAATTCTACAGATGGCATTCGAAAGTGGTGCGCAGCTGGGCTCAATTAGCCGGTGAATGTGCGGCTGATAGCCACCATCACCAAGGGCTGGTGGTGACATGGGCAGTGAAGCTCAGAAACTGAAACTACATGGCCAGGCTATTTTTTGTTCTAACAACAGGGCTGCTCCTATAATCATCACGCCTGCTGTTATGTGCATGTCAACAGGTGCACAGGTGCACCACATGCAGTGGAATAATTTTTACATGATCACTTGCCCCGTGGCGACAGCTCCACTGAGACCCCCTGGGGAGCCCAATCTAAAATTCCACAAAAGGGTTTTCCCGCCGCACACCTTATTGAGCTCACGCTAATGAGTGAAAGCGGCAGGACAGGTGACATGGGTGTGGACATCAAGTATGAAATATGTTATGGAAGCATCAAACAGCATTCTTTTAGTGTTGTATGAAGTGGGTGGTCGCCATTATTGTTTTCGACAACTGTGGTACGTGGGAAAGTGCACTTGTGGAATTTCGCATGAGGTTCAAAGCCTAGCAGCGTCAGAATGTGAACGCTGCACGCAATAAACGCCGAAGAAGAAAGCGAAGAGGATGCCTTTGTACTGTTTTCTGGACACTCTTCTACCTCCAGGTTTTTTCCCCAGGTATTGCACTTTAGGCGCAGGCAGGAAAGTCGGAGGCACTTTGTCGCTGCCAAATACTCGCAAAATTTTGAACACAATGAAAGCTCGTTAATTCAAACTTCATTAATTCCGAATTTCGGGATAACTATGCAACTTGGTCAGCCCATGTTCCACTGGTGTTTATGTGAACATAGCCTGTTAAATTGAAAGCAAATCGGTCCTGCCATACATAATTCGAACAACACGCCTCCGCACCTGGGCCGCCTGGAGCTGAGCAAAGCACCTGTGAGGCTGCGCTGCCTCTTTGGAGTAAACGTGGAGAGTGTAAAAATGCCATGCAAAGCCAGGGAGGATGGCGACGGCTCTCTCCATGTTAGCAGCGGCGTGGTGGCGGGAAGAGATTTGTACTAGACTGTTGCTTGCAATCGCAGATCTCAAAGGCCTCAGTAACTTGCTTGTGTTAGCTGCGTTCAGGATTGGATACGTGACCAGTACCAAGATACAGCAAATCAGATGTGTCGCAGCATCAGTGGCATTGTGAATCTGAAACTACAGCGGTACACAAAATCATGATGTGTGCGTGAAAAACGAATTGGGGTTTTCACTAATCCTGCTGCGCGACTTTGTCTAAGTTTTCCAGTGGTCTCTGCGTCAGTTTCCATGCAACTGGTTGCAGCAGTTGCCCCAAGTTAAGCCTACGTGACATGCCACGGTGTAGTGATTTAGACTAGCCTGTCAGCAGCCATTACTGCGCCAAAAAAATGCTTCAGAGAAGACTGAAGCCAGGCATGGGGTTCATGCTGGACCGTTATCGAAATGGGATAATGCCAAAAGCACGCTCATTTGTTTGGCGGTCTGCGACTCTGGGTTGGAAGGCTGGCAAATGGGGCAATGTGGGGTCATCCTGTTGGTGTTCTCTTTTCTACCTACACGGTCGCGCAACCTCTGAGACTCACAAGTGTCAATTTGTGAGGCGCGGAGGTTGTGTGACAGTTCTGGTCAAAATACGGCATTCGTGGGACAGCCGCAGCACGCTGCTCTATTTTTCAGCCTTCGGACCACGCCAACATGCGGTCGTTTGCCATTTGCGATTCCGGTGTGGCCCTCCACTGTGCAAGTTGCGATGCGCTGAATGCCGTTCGCCTCTTTTTCAATTTCTGAAAGTGAATGAAGAGGAGGCCATGCACTCTTTGTGGTTCAGAACAGAAGGTGTTGGCTGCTGCCTTTCGGAGGGGAAAAACTGTTAAAAATACGCAAGGTGGTCACGTAAGTTTTCAGAAAAATAGAGCAGGGTAGTTAGTCTCACTAACCAACTGCTTCCCAATCTCAGTGTACTGCACTTTCTGTTCACTTTCATTAGCTCGAACTTCAGTTAATTCGAACTGCGTTGGTACGCATTTCTCAAATCAAATAAGAGCTGATAACAAACACATTCAATTCATATCTGAAATTTTGAATATTCGCACATCCCCGCCATTCTCTTGTTAGCACATGACACATGCTACGCACAAAATTCTCAGCAATTCCGACTCGTAACCAAAAGGTTTACCGCAGGACTGAGAAATGCCACATGCTCACCACAATGTCCTCAGGTAGCAGGTTGTTGCTGGAGGAGTTGTCTTCAAAGTCGACCGAGTACAGGTCCTGGGTGCGGCTTCCCGTCACCCGGCCCCAGTAGTAGCGGCCATTCTTGTGCTTGGCCACCACCCGAGTGCCGGGCTCCAGGGGTGGAAGGGGTTCGGTTGGCGGACGCTGCAACGATGTCAAGTTGGATGCACCACAACCACCTGACCAACAAGACAAGGGTGCACTCAGTCCCTTCCAATTAGCCATGGGGGGAAAAAACGAACGTTGCCAATGTGGTAATGAGAAATCCAGTGACAGATAGGGTGGTGTAAAATGCTGGTGACGCTCAGTGTTTAGTAGCTCTTGATTAAAAGGGATTCTGTGTTGCGAGGTAGGAGTGTAGGGCTGGCAGGTGTGTGTCATGCTTACGACAGTGAGTCACACCAGGAGTGTAGGGCTGGTAGGTGTGTGTCACGCTTACGGCAGTGAGTCACACCAGTGACCATGAGTGATGCACGGCTGCTTGTCCACCTATAATCTATCTCTAGAGACGCTGAGAAAGGGGTGTGGGAGCGTTGCGAGTGGGGTAGTAGGGAGTAGGCAGACATACGTGTGTATGCCTATGTGTCTGTGTGTGTGTGTGCAGGGGAGGGGGAATTAGGGTTGTGTTGGGTGTTTGTGCTTAGTGGCGAATATGTGGGTGTCGAAACCCAGATTGACCTTTTGGTTCACCAGGGTGGCTGTGGAAGTTGTGTGATGCAGTGAAATTTGTAGACGCAGTACAACACCCCTGTTACATTTTTCATGGCACTGCAGGAACGTACCAGATGGAAAATGCAGTAGTAGAGTTCAGTGCATGAAAAAAATTTTACACCGTTGTCGGCTGCTTTACCCTTTTCTTGTAAATTTTTTAAAACTGCAACATGTTTTTCTGAAATTCACAAGCTACTGTGTCTCTCGCATTCACTTTGCATGCACCAAATACCCAAAGCTCCGTGCAATAGCAACCAATCTGCCAGAGGAGCTGTCGGTCCAAGGCCGCCAGCAGTGAGAAGGGAGCACGCGCAGAATGGGCCAAGTTGCAGTCACCGAACATTGTGGTGGTCAAGCACCGACGGATTTTGCTTTGGCCGGCGTGCCGTAGCCATTCTGTGTGCGCTCAATTTACGCTGTCAAAACGCTGGCGCTCGGGAAACGACTACTGCAAGGTGAAATTCGCGACATACCATGCAGGAACACTGCCGCAACTGCGATAACAATGGAGTTTGTTTTGCACGGATTTCTATGGGAGCTAGAGTGGAAACGGCTCGACAAAATGTGAAGAATGCGAAAACGCACTAGCCAGGAGAGTAATGGCAGGGCTCTATTGTATGGCAGCATAGCGTGTGCCAATGCCACCGATCCCGCCATCGCCAACAGAACTCTGAGGAACGTCACCCACACAGCAGTCACCGTAAAACCCCAAATTTTCTGCCTCTCCTGCCATGAAGAAGCAACAGCAATAGTTGTATGCCGGGGATTCTTCATGGTGACATTACACAGCACACATGCATCTCTGGCATTTCACTTCCATCAAAATATGGCCACCATAGACGGTATTTGTTCCTAGGCTCAGCAGTCTCATGCTAGGTACTTTATCAGAAGCATGATAACATGTGCAGCTGGTGTAAAGCCAAAAAAGGGTGAACATGCAATGTATGTCCAAAGAAGGCAAGTGGTGCCCAAGGCTTCCACGTAGCCCCAAGTGAACAGTGGTGGGACTGCAGTCTCGCCGCTCACCTTGACGTCGCTCTGCAAGGGAGCCACATGCTTGGTGCACTTGATGAAAATGGGCCGGGGCCAGTCGGAGGTGACGAAGGTGACGCCGGCGGCGTGGGCGCACGTCACGTGAAAGGCAGTCGTGCACTTGCCCGACGCACACTGGATGCACGCACCAGACTCCAGCGGGCAGCCCAGGCGGTCACGCAACTTGTGGCAGAAAGTACAGCGCTGGGCGACAATGAAACAGTAACTGTCACCTTGCTGTTTGCATGAATGGCAGCTTTGTCTTCTCGAAAAGGCCCGCACACCAAGCAAGTCAAAAGCTCATGCATCACCTGCGGCTCGACAAAAGCTCAGTGACTAGGCCACAATTGCTCCTCCACAAATTGCCATTCCAGTCAAGCTTAACACAAACTCAATCTGTTCAAAAAAAAAAAAAAAATAGACTCGACTCTATCTCTCTCTCTAGCTCGCTCCGTTTACCAACCTCCCCATACGTAGGGTAGTCAACCAGGCACTGCCAGGTTAACCTTGCTGCCTGTTCTGCACGGATCTTTCCACTGCAGCGATATTATATGGGTAGCAGATGTGCAGTTGGGCTTGTGCATAGAAAAAAGAAACGAAACAAAAGCTGGCATTGATGTCACTTAGGAGGATGGGGAGAGGGATGCCACAGCGTGAAACATGTTTGGCAGCTGGGGGTACCAGAGCGGAACAGGGAAGAGTTCCACTCGGCTGAAAGGGGCACTCACCAGGCGGGCCCTCTGGGGTGTCACCCGGAGCACGTCGATGGGTGACCGGGCACGGGGGTCAACCAGGTGCACCTCTGGCACCAGCAGGGCGCACACCAGGTGCACCCAGCGGCCATGCGTGGTCTGCTTCAGGGCACCACCCCGTAAGGAGCACAGGCAGCACTCCTGGGGAGAGAGGAGGGCTCAGAACAAAGTCACACCACAACCACAGGCAGGCTCAGACAGCCCAATCATGGTGGCAGTGTCCCTAGATAACATACTGAAACCTTGGTCCCAACAACATCCAGTGCATTAAAACAGCTCACTTCAATTCAATCAAGGTCTCAGTTCCCAGAGTACGAGAGCCCACTGTGCAGTCAATGCGAGTCACCAAACACATTGTCACCCCCCTATCCTCTCTTCCTGTCCCGTCACCTCTTTCATTTCATTTCTCCATTCTGCCTGCTATCCTTTGCTTCCGCTGCCCCAGCTCAGGTGCTTCAGTATCGATGGCAGATGCCGGGGCTAGCAAAAATCTTTTCCTTCCTTTTTACTATTATTTTTAATAAAAACCACTTACTACTACTAGTTGGCGTAGCGAGTTCGTTATATTAAGGTCAACTGGCACAACACCTTCGTTACATGGAGGTCCCAAATACACGCGCTTCAATGGGGGCTGCGTTGGGGAATTGAGAAACTCTAATATCGAAGAATTCGCTGTACGGAGGTCTGTCACATCCAGGTTTAACTTTACAAATGTGAACCGAATATACCAAACATATTCAATTCGTATTCAAAATTTCCAACGTTTGCACGCCCCTAATAAAACTCAAGGACAAAGTAGCAAGTGAACTCCTTCCAACCAGTGGCGACAGCCTATTGTCTCGCGACACTGCAGTAAATTTGTCTTGCTCCTACCATGACTGCCACCGGAAGGTTGCTAATGTGAGGATGCCAGGGTCAGACTAAACTTGTTGCAAGTCCGCTTCCCGATTTGTGTGCATCGAGGTCGCTGCCGAGCTCACCCAACCGCTTAGCTCCCGCTACACAAGAGTCGTGCGACAAGGAGAGGCGTGAAGGGGAGCTCAAGGACAGACAGGCCCCTACAATTCGGCCTTCTTGGTCATCACACCCCAGCTCCTCCTGCAGTCGTATAACTTAAGGCCAGGGCGGTTGCACGGGGGAGGGAAGCTTTTGTTTGATATTTCCTTTATCGGGGGGAAACTGGTCTTGAAAAAATATTTTCTTCAATATGACAGTCACAACTTTTTCATTTAATTTCATGTAAGGCTAGTGCTTGTGCATTTACGTAACACGTTATAAAACTTTTTGCTGCAACAAACTTGTTATAATGCATGCCCTTGCATTTTTGTGGCGCCAAGGAGTGTAATAATGGTAAAGTTATCATCCTGCCTATCGTAGAACTTGAGATATAGGGTATTAAAGTAGTCACTCCAGAAATAGTATTACACTTTTCCGATTTCTGAAGTGGCAACTTCAAAACCCCATAACTCAACTTCTATTATAGGCAGGAAGATAATTTTACCTTCATTACACTCCTTGACGTCAAGACAAACCAATGACATGCATTTAAGCAAGTGCCATGCAGCAAATTTTCTTAAGAGCCCTTGGAAAAAAAAAAAAAAATGGCATACAGTGAAAGCTCATTCATTCGGACACAACTCAAATTTAACCAAAGTTGGAACTTATGAAAAGAAAAAAAAAACAATATGCAATGCACTAAAATCAGGAATCAGTCGTGTAGTGAGATTACACGATATTATTTCCTTAAATATTCCACAATCACCTAGTCTATTCGGCAGCCAGCACGATCTGTTTTAAAGCCCGAATTTATTGGAAGGCCTCTTGTTCGCCTTCAAAACTGAACAAGAGATGCGTGGCGTTCACCGCGTCCGAACTTGTGCAGCCCAGCGGAGAGCTGCACAGAAGTCGCGAAAGCTGTGCAGCCGCCTGTAAGCATGGTTGCAAGGCTGGAAAATCAGCCAGTGAGCGACTGCCCTGCGACTACCGCTGTTTGGCCAGAACGATTTCGACAACGGTTTAGGTCTGACTCCATCCAAGCATGGTTTCAATCTTTTCTGGAAACATTTTGGTGGGGTAATTACCACAAACTGAAAACATTCTAAATCGCAACAATGTGGCACACTGCGTAGGTGCACACTGCTATGGCTGTAACCAACTGCACAGAACACAACGCAAGGGGCACTGGAAAACTGAGAGAAAGCTGCACAGCAGATATCAGCGAAAGCTCCAATCTGTTCGTTTCGTGCATGTAGTGGCTTTTGTGCATGACCGTGTGGCTTCAGATTTGGAATGCTGGAGATGCTGTGACGCATCTGATCCGTTGTACGTTGTCACTGGTTGTGTAACATGAAAAACACAGCAAGCTACCGAAGCCTTAAAAATCAACGGAGACCATACAACTGGATATAAACATCGGAGGTCATGCAGCTAACTGCCGGGGAATACGTGAATACGTGGGAAAAAGAAGGCGAGCCATCTCCAACCACCCAACAATTCATTCCACTAATGGGTCAAGGTTCGCTCACCACACTCAGGGGCTGCACTGCGCACCGGTCGCACTTCCAGGTTTCCTTGCAGACAGGCATGGTGACGCCGTAACAATCTGCACGAGTGAAAGAAGACACAAGGACAGAGGCGCACTCACCATCAGATAAGCGCCATGCAGGCATTTTGCTCTCCTCAGGGATGAACAAGTGACGGCAACAGCTGAACTGCAACCGCCCCCCCCCCCCCACCCCCCCCCCCCACCCCAGAATTTCACTTTACAGTCCCCATACACAATACAGCAGACTGTTAACTCTGCAGCTAATCATTATGAATTTAAGATGGTCGCTCCCTGCGCTGCCATGCCTCTGCGTGCTCTTTTTTGTACGCATGTCAGCCAGGAAGGGATAGATGCCAGGACACATGGCTTGGGATCCCCGAGACTAAGAAGGTTTTGAGAAGCCTGCATTCAGCCATATCAACGCCCATCAGTTATCTTTGTTCAGAGCAACCTTTTCTGACTGCAACATACTACAGTGGAATCTCGTTGATACAGTTCTCACAGGCACCGAAAATAAAAACGTGTTATCCGAAGATCGTATTATCCATAACGGGCTCCAAAAGATCGCAAATAATATATACTTGGCACAGAACTTGCTTTTATTAAAGCACTTTAAAATAATGCGCCACGTTGCGCTGCACTTTTTGTTTTTCGATGTCCTGCAGTAAGCTTTTTTTGGAACTTGCAGAAACGAGTAGCAGTTTCATGGCAACGAGAAATGGCAAGCACAAAGCCGACAAAGCCTACAGTGCATCATCAATGCATACACCAATCGCTGCTTCTTGGTCACATGATTTTAACGTGAGTACTATGTCTTAGGATATATGGCGCTGAAAATCGCTGGTGCGCTTCGATGCGTTTGCTCCCAGAAACCGCTGCACAGCTGCAGGTGCTTTGCTGGGGCATGGCCGGACTCGAGCCGAGCCAGGCCCAGCCTCGAGCATACAAAGCGTGCGTCGCCGCCTCTTCAGTCCGACCGTGCATCAGGTTTCGCTCGATGCGATAATTTCAGTAGCTCTGCCTACCTGCTGCAAAGGACTGGCTCTTCATCATCATTCATCATCATTGAAGAGATGTGGTTCTTACACACCTAGCAAAGGTCATGTCCAACATCGAAAATCGGCCACGAGCGCTAGGAGAGTTACCATTGCAGCTGTCGGATCCCGCTAGGCCACTTTTGCTGCCTCCTCGCGCAAAAATCGAAACCGCGCGAGATTTACAGACATTTCCGCGATCGTATTATCCAAACCCACGTGGATATAAGATCGCATTAGCTATACAAAAATGCATTACCTCTATAGGGCATCGGAAAGGAACGAAAAAAAACTTATTATGCCGAAAAACGTATTTAGCGGAATTGCATCAACGAGATTTCACTGTACTCTGACATGTTGACGGTTACCTGTACTTCAGCACCTGTTCTAGAGTGTTTAAATGTTTCATAACACAGATTCCCTTCATTTTGAATTTATGCAGTCACTCCTGCATAGGCCACGAGATGGGGTTACCGGTATTTGAAAATAAATAAAACAGAGCTAACCCTGTAAAAGGCAAATTGCTGTTCTGTTTGCGGCTGGCACTGATGAGGCTCAATAACGTAGGAGGAGATAACCGCATGCGTGGGAGGGGTCCCAACTTACGGGCATGGACGCAGACCGAGCACGAGGAACAGACGAGCAGCTCGCTCGAGGTGACATCTGCGTCGGGGATTTCCGGCATGTTCACTTCGGCACTCCGCATGACGTCCAGGCCACCATTGACAAAGCACAGGGCAGGCATCCAGACAGTACTCGACTCTGGCACGACGGGCTGTTCTCGGGGCAACTCCTCACGCAAATACTGCAGGGAATGCAAGGTAGAGCACCCTCAACGCCTGTATCTTGCACATTTAGTGCACCTCTAAATGTCAGTTACACAGAAAGTATTTCGTGTTCAATAGGTACCAAGTGCTTGTCACTGCTAACCTGTCTGTCAAGTTTATGAGTGTGTATTGTAACGTCTGGACAATAAGCACAGCCAATGGTTTATTCCCAAATTTCACCATCAGGAGTGCCCTACCAATTGCTCCAACTTGCCCTCTGCCTGCCTTTCCGATACTAGATACGTACATTTTATTGATTTTAGGAATCAAAATACTCTGGCTTCAAAGAATATCGGCTATATTCAAGGCGTTATAACTACAGTAAAATCTCCATATGAATGCCTCTGGATAGTCTAAAATACCATCTGAAATCGGTATCATCAAAAAAATGAACAATATCCACATACTGAAGCGTGGGATATGCATTCATGTACAGTACTCACGGATTGAAATAGGACATTCGGAGCGCGTGGCCATCGCTTCATGGAGCGCCGCCCGTAGACGCTCATGGAACCAAGGTGGTGCATTGTGGTATGGCGTGAGAGGGAGAACATCTACAAAGCAGAATTGTTCCTTCCAGTAGCCAATCAGCCGGCCTGTGGTTTACCACATGCCTGCGTGGCACTGCAAGGCTAGCGCTCCGAATGTCCTATTTCAATCCGTGAGTACTGTACATCTGTTTATGGCTGACAGAAATTATTTATGGTCAGTGCTTGCTATGTGTGCTGGGTGACTGTCAATAGCAGCGCTGGTGACGTGCGGGCCGTGTATCACTCAATGGGGACTTTTTGCAGCACTGGTGATGCCAGGGTAGCACTTGAGACTCGTGGTCAAGGCTCACCAGTTCATGCCACCCATAGAGGCATGGGAAAATGCTCCGAAACACCCAAAATTTTTGAACAGAACATGTACGCAATGCACTTTGGCAAGGGCACTTCGTGAATTCGCATCATACAAATATTCACATTTGCTGTCACTGTATCATCGAGATTCTACATTATGACACTTCATGCTGTAAAATAAGTACACATCTGCAGCAAACGACTCCCGTCCTCAAGGAAGTTTGAAATCGACAGTACAGGGGCACACGCATGTGGACTGCCTTCTTGCGAACGTCAACAACATGCACACGAGCAAGTTGCGGCAGCATGCGACAAATACCACCCTCCTCCCCACCTGCAGTGGGCGGAAGAGCAGGCAGAGCGCGCAGTGTGGCTCGAGGGTGGAGGAGTATCGGTTGAGTTGGCGCTCGGCGTACAGGCTGGCCGGCCGGAAGCTCCACAGATCCATGTACGCCGCTGCCCAGCTGCCGGGCTCCCTCGCCCCGAGGCCCGCACCACCGCTGCCACCACCACTGCTGCCATGTGCCGCCGCGGAGGGCTCCCCGTTGCTGCCGCTGCCCTTCGACGTGGACACGTCCCCTGCTGATGACCAGCCTGTGGGGTTGAAGTGTCACATTACAGCAGGGGGAGGAGTACACATGCAAACAAGACAAACACAGGCTGCCAGGACTGTAGCATGTCAGACATTGGTGTAACAAATGGGGGGAAAAAAAAAAGAACGACCGAAGAAAACATTAGGTTTGTACTCTTGCACCTCATGTACACGATCACCATATCACAATATGCAACATGACTCGAAGTGGCGTTGTCATTATCAATACCAGTTCTTCTGTGATGACTGTTTAAAATACAGCAGACTCCCATTAAGACAAATCATTGCTTAAGATGAAGAATGTAAGACCATTTATTTGGTTGCTCACAGGATTCAAGTTAAAAGATCCGCTCAATGAGAGTTGTTTTTGAGAAAAGAAAAAAGAACTATATAAAACGCTTCTACGCAAGAAAGCGCACCCCACATGGCAACTTCCGCACACCTGTGTGTAAAAGTGCGAGGAAGCCGTGTTGCGGGAGAGCCCTTCCTTGTGGGGAAGCTCTCCTGCCGTGCAGAAGAGGCAGCACCCTGAGACCCACCTGTGATCGCCACAGAAATCTCACTTGGCTAGATCTCGGCATCGCACTTGGGTCACAGCCCGTGCGTTCCATCTGGCCGACTAAAAGGCAGGCATGCACCAAGTGCACTCAATACATGACTTGGTGCTTAAACCGTGAGCAACGAATTTTCAACTGACGCGGTGTCGCAATAAGCGTTAGCGCAGCAGAGAGATGGCCAGATGTTGGTGCCATGTGCACATTGCACGCACTGGACGAGAAGGCGCGCCTGCTCAGTAAGTTAACAGTTACGCTACCGAGCAGCTACCGAACTGGACACTTACAGCACGCTTGGAGCCGGAAGAAAAAGAAATTTTTTTTTTAAATAATGGCTACTGCAGAGAGAAAGAGTGAAAGAAAGCCCCTTAAAAAAAAAACACTAATGCTCTTTACCAGCAGGATAATGTGAGCTTATGTTTTAGCTCGCTTCATGCATAATGTAATAAATTCAATAATGTAGAAGTTTTATTTGCTCTTTCATGCAAGATATACCCTATATACTCGCATAATGAACCAACTTTTTTTCCAGAAAAGTTGACATCAGTTTGGGGGGATGATTCATTAGGCAGGAAAAAAAAAAAGTTTTAATAGATTCTTTTGGAAGGGTCAATATTTCATATCATACCTCCACCCGTCCTTCCCTTATCAGCTGGTGTTAAGCATCCTTCACTTTGACCTGATCCAGCAATTTTGCAGTAGCGGGCCAATCCAACATGCTGAACAGGGGCCCTGAAGGTCAGACCTGCTGTTTCACACCAGGTTAAAAAAACACACAGGATGGTGAGGAGTGCGCAATGCCAATGACTATGCCTTAGCTTAGAGCACACAACATCTTGGCACTCTGCCAAGTTAAGTTTGAAGAGGGCTATGTGCTCTCCCCCCACCTCCTCCCTCTGGCAGGAGCTCTCCTCAAAAGATAAACAAGTGGTGGTGTTATCAGCCATGGGCAGCATCTTGGTGCAGTGCGCTGACGTTTCCAAGGTGCGCACTGCTGTGTGTGACCCCCACCCCCCTTCCTTCTGGCAGGAGCTCTCCTTAAAAGATAAACAAACAAGTGGTGATGTTATCGGTTGCCAATGTCTGCTGCGGACAGCGCCAAAACTGAGGAACCAGCTAGAAAAAGCTAAAGGCTGGAAAAAAAAGTAAATTCTGGCTGACAAAAGTGTGGCGAGGGGGGGTTATTATGCCAGTGGATACATTAGGCAAGTATACTATACGGTATTGAAACACACCTAGCATCCCCACACTTCTTTTAGGAGCACTTCTGTTAAGATGTGTTCAGATGAACACATCTTGGCCATAATTCAATGTCTGGACCATGATTGGTCAAAAACTTAGTCAGCTGATGGGCACACAACTCGCGAAATTTGCTTAATTTGCTCAAGGGTGCTCAAAACATCCTTTGTGCTATGCTCACCATTTCTTTTCTGAACTTTTTCATTCATGGAGTAAAAGCTCATTAACTTGAACTTCTGCATAAGGTTTCCGCTTCGCTTTCTGAACTGAAGAAGATGTATGTGGCAGTCAACACATCTCAACTTATGCAGCGGAGGGCCGCACCGGAATCTCGCAGGGCAAGCGAATGCCTGCGACCATGGTCAGAAGGCTGGAGAACTGTGCAGCGTGTGACAATCCTGTGACTGCTGCTTTTAAAGCGAAAGCTTTACTACTCCAGCCAGCGGCTCGCCGCGCCATATGCCGTATGTCATATGCGTGGCCCACGAACGACCTTGAGCCGCCATCAACGCCGCTTATACCCCCCCCCCCCCCCCCCCCCCCCCCGACACCTCATGGGGGGTATATATATATCCCCGATGCCTCGTGGGGGGTATATATATATATGCGCTTCGCCTCAGTGTATTGTAGTCATTATGGAGAGCGTGAAAGAGACGCAACAACAGAATGAAGCGAGGAAGAGACAACGCTCTCAAGAGACGCCAGAAGAGAGCGCCGCAAGACTCGAGAAGCGTCGTAACGACGATGCGGCTAAAAGAAGTGCCACGTCCCGAAGTGCAACTGCGGAAGAGTTCTTGAGAGCGTTGGAATGAGACGCTGCATAGACGACGTGCCGAGGAAACAAGCTTTCGCAATTCAACTAGGGTTAACCAGAGATAAACCACAGCCAATTTTTTTATCAAAATGGTCGCACAACCTCTGCAATTCGCAAGTGTGAATTTGTAGGTTGCGAAGGTTATTAAGTGGAAGTGAACAGGACGGCGGTATGTTGCCCAATTTTCTTGACTTCCTACCCCGAGTCGTAAACTGCTAGACCGGTCACCATGCTTTCTGGTGACATTCCTGCTCTGATTGTGGTCCGGCATCAACTTCAGGCATGACTTATCTTTCCCTTAAACACTTTTGTGCAGTAATTATTGCAGATGGACGACATCCTAAATTGATACATGGCGCCCCAACGCATAAGCTTAAATTGGGGCGACCACTGCAACAAATTGCAAGAAAAAGGATGCAGACAGCGCTGGAAATCCAAGAGAAAGAAAGAGGTGCAATGCAAGACAGTTTTTTCAGAATCGAAGTGCTGTCGATGCTGCGATGTGCCTGATTTGGACATGTCATCCATTGCCCAACAAAAGCTGACTGGCCTTTCAGCTCAGCAATCACAAGCAACAGTCGAATACAGGTTTCTCGCTGCCACCACACTGCCACTAACATGGACAGAGCTACCTTCACCCATCCATGGATACCTTTTCGCTCTTTCCAGCTTACCTCCGGAGAGGCGGCACAGCCTCCTGGGTACGTTGCTCGGTTGGCCGCGTGTGCAAGCTGCAGGCGCACAGTTCGAATTATGGATGGCAAAACCGATTCCCGTTCTAATGGGCAATGTTTTACACAGACCCTAAATAGAGCATGGACGGACCAAGCCGCAGAGTTTGAACTGTGCGAAATTTCTAATGAATGAAGTTCAAATTAATGAGCGTTTACTGACGTCATGTGGACGTCAACTGTCAAGATGAGTTGCACAAGTGGCAAAGAAATGTCCCTCCCCACATGCAGAGAAAGAAGTGAGTGGCTCACCCTCGTCGCTGCTGTCCTCGCCCTGGCCCATGATGTCGGCCGGGTGTGATGCCTTGGCCTTCTTGGGTGTCGGGTGCAAGGGTTGGCGTCGGACGGCCGTGCTGAAGCAGATCTTATGTGGCGTGCCAGGGGTGGTCGTGACCTCCTCCTCCCCTCCTAGCGGGTACTTGTGGGCCACCTGAATGAGTCCACCACTGCGACTTCAGCCTCGCCTCGCCACGATAGGTCGCAACTGCTAATGTGAAGATGCCAGGGTCAGACTAAACTTGTTGCAAGTCCGCTTCCCGATTTGTGTGCATCGAGGTCGCTGCCGAGCTCACCCAACCGCCTAGCTCCCGCTACACAAGAGTCATGCGACAAGGAGAGGCGTGAAGGGGAGCTCAAGGACAGACAGGCCTCTACAATTCGGCCTTCTTGGTCATCACACCCCAGCTCGCCCTGCAGTTGGAAAACTTAAGCTACATTTCCCTTAAGCCCTCATGGAACGGACACAGGCAAGTCTCACTGCCCTGTCCAATAATTGCTTAGTGCTGCATGTCATGTGCTTTCTATGAGCAAAACGTGGTGGCTCTAAATGATGTTGCAAGGATCGACGTACTTTAGGATGTTGCTGCTACTCGAACAAAACATGAGCAAGGACTCTAAGCATATCCCAAGTGCCCGTTTCCTGCACTCATCCGCCAAACCTCCATTACTCCTCTCCAGTTGATGAAAAAAAGCTTGGCTTTTTAAAAAGTGGGGAGCGACTAGTTGTCAAGAACAACCTCAGCATGCTGGGAAAACCATAATGCTAATGTGTCAGGAGATTTAGGGAACGTAGTGAATTCTCATTGCAAGCAAGGAGGTAACAGGGTGTTGCAAAGAAATTCATTCAACTCCAATCCCACCGAGTGGTCAATCCAGACCCTAAACACCGCTGCCGTGATCTGGTCACAACATGCAAGCCTTTCATTATAAACTGGTGCAGCATTTGCTGACAAAACATGCACAAGTGTCACTGTCTGGGCAAGTACTACAGAAAATTGAGAGCCGGAAAATTCCAAGGGAGCTTTCTCGAAGAATTTGGCTGACACAGACCCACACAGCACTATTCCATGCGGCGACCACTGCAGCCAGCTAGGCTTGCACGCGTGGACAGTTTTCGACTCGAAGCAACGAGAGCCATGCATGCTACACCGTGGTGCTGCAAACGCTAGCCGCTACATTTTAAGTTAAAAGTGATAGATTCACTGAAGTGCAGGTTTATATGTGATAGCATTTCTAGGCAACATTAGGATGTCGCCGTGAAAACTTTTTCTTCCAGGGACATGCACCCCCCACACTAGGCTTCGGTTACCTGGTTACCTAATCAGACTAGTTAATAAGTTTAACCAAACTTATCCAAGCAAAGATCACACAAACTAGTTTTTAGCTAAGCTGCACACAACAGGCATTTCAACTGCTTTTGCAATCCTCGAATCATTGTACAAAGCTACCGAAGGGTGACACAGGGCAGCAGCCTTCGATGCAAACTTTACTACCGGCCAACAGAATCACTACAACACACTACATCACAGTTTCCTAGAAATGCCATCGCAGCCCAAGGCCATCAGCCATAAAAGCGTTACAGAAGCTGGTGCCTCTCTCGTAATTCCCAAACAATTTCTTTTCTGTACTGCAAATTTGTGGGCCTTTCACGCAGATTAACTTTCACTCTCAACGGCAGTCCTCGCATGAACAGGACGCCGAGAGAGGCCAAGCAGCTGGCTGCAGTGGACAGCACTAGCAATGACTCGGTCGAATAGCGCAAGGCACGTGAAGGCCCACCTTCGAGGAGGAAAGCACGCTCTCCGACGAGGGGTACTGTGCCGAATGGGTGGGGGGTGCGGAGAGCGTTTCCACGGGCGTCATCAGGGACCACCGGTCGCCCAGGCTCTGGGAAGCCACAACAGCAGCGGTGGCGGCGGCAGCGAGGCATAGCCGCTTAGGAAACAGCGCCACCGCCCGGGAAAGTGGCGCATGGCCCAACTTTGGGGACTTTAACCCTTTGCGGTCATCAGACAGGATGTCCCAGTTCCAAACACCCATCACTGGCTTGCTTTCGTTGCAAATATGGTGCCCCCTCCCTTAAACAGGTGGAGACAGTAGGTTTGGTTTCTTTCTGTAGTAAACATGGACACAGCCACTGTTTCGGCATTTTAATTTATTAGAATTCTATGCTTGTCAACTCTAGGAGCCAGACAGATGGCGAGTGAGCAAACAGCAATTATATTGCGGTTTTGTAACCTTCACGTGACCTTACATGTGATGTTATAGCTTGCATGCTGAAGCCGAAACCACACTGGAGTAGTTCAGCTAATTGTGTACTATGCATAGGGGAATTTGATGTGGTGATCCATGTTTACTAATGACCTGCATTATTAAAAAAAAAAATGGCAACATTTACAACATGCCTACATCCAAATTTTATTGACCCTGTACATAATTCACTGTACATTTTCTTCCCTCGGTTTTGTTTGCACCCCAGGGAAAAACACAAGGCCGACCACTGAACATAAGTGCCACGGCACACCTATGTGATTTTTTTAAAACTCATGTCTTGCGGAATCACCTCGCATGAGGCTCAATGACAGTACAGGTGATTCCTGTGAGGATGACACTGGACTCCCTCTGGCAATGAGGCACACAGAGGTCGTCTGAAAACCCCACTAAAGCAAAGGGTGAAAAGAAGGTTACACCGCAACGCAGAGAGCAAACACCACAGCCTCTGCCCAAGGAAGTGCTCTGGGCACTCAAACAAAAAGTCAGATCAATGCTGAAAGGCCGACAGATGCAGGGATGGGGCCCGGCAGATGTTCCGCAAAGCATTTTTACTCCACAGCAGGCTTTCTTCCCGGAGCCTGAAATTTGTGAAACAGTTCCCGCTCAGCAGCCACAAAAAGATTGGCCCAACTCCTCGACCGCAAAGGGTTAGGGGTGAGTGACCAGCTTGTGAAGCAGCTAACAAAGCAGGCATGGCAGAGAGGCATGCACAACATTTGCTACCCACCACACTGCCCTCAGAGTATGAACAAGAGGAAAGCTGTGCCATGTTTCATGGTGCTTGCCTGCTACAATGTCCAAGCGAAGCCATCTAGGAACCCAAAGCTTATATAAACAAACGTAACACAGGAAGTTGCTCTGCGATGTATAATGAGCTTATCCTGTCCATTTCTCTCAGTCCCTGAGGTGCATACTTTTCAAACCCCAATGCCTAGGATGACATACACAGCTTAGACAACGAGACCTGCAAAATATCCGGAAAGCCGTCACCAACCCTTCCGTGGTTGGCTGTCATCTAGGGCAGTGGATAAATGACGGTATTATTGTTATTTTGGTAGGAAGACACAGCACTCTTTTCAACATTTTAGTCTGATGTGGTGGAATCGCAAGGAAACCACATATGTACCCTGCCCTCAACTTCAACACAGCTGGCCTCTAAAGGAGAAATTATTGGTGACAAAAAAAAATTTAAAATACAGGGGAAGGGAGGGGGCAGGGCACATGGCAAGCAAGCAAGCAACGCATGAAACAGAGCAAAATGAGGTGGCCCACAGCAGCCATAGCAAAAGCAATGTGCACGGTAGAGGAGGCGGTGCACCACAGCCGAGCATTGGCGTGCCTTGTGTTGCAGCAGGAGCTTATGTTCACAGGTGCTCAGAACTCGGGTACATGATCCTTTCTCAGACTGGACACCCCACAATCCTGACCACATCATGAGACAAAGCTACGACTTCTGGGGCTGTACATTTTAAAGGACGGAGAGGGGCCAGACTTCCAACTACCCCCCTTCCCCGCTTTCTACAGCTTGGCTAACCCCGCCAGGAAGCTTGAAAAAGCAGTGATCTACAAAAAAATACTGCAAACCAGCAGTCACAAAACAAACAAGACAGTCACCAGCCCAATTTTAAGGCTTGAAGGAGACAGGAAAGAAATTTCTAATAACTGGGCAGTAAAAACAAAAAACACTAATTGTGTGGCTTCATGGGACGGCTCTGTGAAACTGTCTACATAACGAACAAGACCGTGTTTTCAACATCTGAAAAACTGCTCGGCCCCTGTATTTGAAAACAGCTGCCTGCACTAGAAATGAATGCTACTTGCACCAGGAACAACTACTCAGTAGCATTACTGCAAGCTTCGACTAGCAGGACCAGCGCTCGCTAGGGCAAGGAGTATACAGCTTGGTACGTTGGAGTGGTGCACCTCCTGTCGGCACACTGGGCTTGCATTTCAGGTAACTGCAGTGCCACCTGATGCGTAAGGTTTACAGTTTTCAGTACCTCTGCCATCACACAACCCGCAACTTTGGTCCTCTTGTGGAGAAGCTCCACAAAGCGCATTTTGATAGCCTGCGCTATCAGTCTTTGGATAACTGAACCAACAGAGCACTGCCATTCCCTTGAGCACTCCCTCAACCAGGGCCTCTATCTTCCAACAAATTTTCTCCCAATTCGTTCTTTTGCTTTTGTAGAGACCGGCCCTCTACAAACTCAACCAAAGTTGTCAAGCAGCACACCCCAGTGCCTATTGACTCGATAAGAGCTTTCAAGGATGACAATTATGTCGAGCACAAAATCACGAGTAATGTTTCTGCCTTGGTCTCGCAAGTTTTCTGGGTTGCGACTCAGCTTGGCATTCATGACAGCTCAACAAGCAATGCAAATCGCCAGCTAAGCAATGCAGGAGCCAAGGAAGCAAAAGGATGAACTGCATAAGTAAATGGTTTGGTTTAGGGGGGGTTTAACGTCCCAAAGCGGCTCATGCTGTGAGAGACGCTGTAGTGGAGGGCTCCGGAAATTTCGACCACCTGGGGTTCTTTAACGTGCACTGACATCGCACAGTACACGGGCCTCTAGAATTTCTCCTCCACCGAAATTCGACCACTGCGGCCGGGATCGAACCCACGTCTTTCGGGCCAGCAGCCGAGTGCCATAACCACTCAGCCACCGCGGCGGATAGCATAAGTAACTGTCACAGGAAAAGACATCACTGAGTAGCCACCCACAACTGTCGCTCTACTGCCACCTTGAGAAGCGAGACTCACCAGAGCGGGCAGCTCAGTGCCGTGGTTGAACGTGCTGTCGCCCTCGAGGGATGGCTGCGGAGCCACCTCTGAAGACGAGGCGGGAGCCACAGCTGGGGACGCCTTGAGCGGCTCCAGCTTTGGGGGTCCCACGTGTGGAAGCGGCTCAACCACAACACTCAGCTCCTGCGAGGAAGAGCCGGCACAGGTCTCCGAGACGCACTCGCAGCGCAGCTCACCCATATGAACGTGAAAACGGACCAATTCCCACACTGCTCACTACACCCAAACACCGCTTCTGATCCACCTCCTGCAATCATGCTAGCACCAAACATGAGACATGTTTCAACCACACTGTGGTTCGTGAAGAAGGTGTAATCCACAAGCGCCACATCACATTTGCCAAAGGTTGCCTTTCAACAAAGAGAAAAAGCATTTTTTTTCTCCTTCATGACAAAGAAGATGACAGTAACCAGTGTGCCGCATTGAAAAATTGCAAACGCCAACCTAAACCGAGAAAAACAGCAGTGCCATTAAGGAAAATTCACGAGAAAATGGGTTTTTCAATTTTGTCATGTTCGGATTCACGAGGTCATTTTGCATCTGACGTCGAATTTTTATAAAGAAATAGCCAGTATTTGCTTAGTAATAGCCATTTAAATTTCCGAACGCGCACGATTTGCCTTTTAAACTGAGGTCAAATCATGCCTCGCCGTCGCTCGGTACCTACGTGCTCCCCCGACGCCTTTATGGTCTCGTTCGAAAGCTCCCGCCTCCAGCTTTTTTTTAGATCGGTAAGCAACGCTGGGATTTTTCAGTTCGTGGACAAAATGACCGCAAAGAAAACGCGCGCCGCGTTGTCATTGGTTAGAAAAGCCATGTGATCAAAATGGCGCTCTGTGATTGGGTAGGCCTAGGGTTAGGCAGCTTGTCTGCTCCAGAAGCGCGGCACCATTTTGAGAGAGAGTGCCGCGCGGCGCGTGTGGATGAAGTATCACTCGCTTGATCGGTTCGGCACCCAGAAACGGAGAAAACGCAAAAGGCACAAGGAGCCTGGACTATCGCAGCCTCCGCACAACGAAGGTCAAAGTGCGGATGGCGCACTGCCAACCGCACCATGAACGACAGTGAAGCGCATCGTGAACCCGCGCCGTCAACGACGACATATCACTAGTGCCATTGCCGGCTCCGCTCCCGAGCAAAAACGAAGAAAACGCTGTTCGAATTGATGCAGCCTCAGCAGGGCGAAGGTCCAAGTGTTGTTGGAGCACTGCCAACCACATCCTGAACGGCCTTGAAATCGCGTTGCGGACCCGCGCCGTCAACGACGACGCATCGCCAGTGCCGCCGCTGGCTCCACTTCCAAGCAAAAACGAAGAAAACGCAGTTCGAGTCGACGCTGCAGTTGACGCAGCCTCTGCAGGGCGAAAGTCAAAGTGTGGTTGGCGCGTTGCCAACCGTGTCGTGAACAACTGCGCTCCACGCGTCGCGGACCCGCGCCGTGGATGACAATACACCTCCAGTGCCGTTGCTGGCTCTGCTCCCGGGCAAAAACGATGTGCGGCTCGAGTTACGCCAGCCGCGTATGCATCAATGCTGGAATTATGACCTATAGCGATGTGGTCGAAAGTAGTGCCCGTGAACGAGTGATACTTCGTTTTGAATTGACGCTAGCGACAACGCAAAAGATGAGCATTTCGTCGCGTCTGTTTCTGAGGTTCCACCAAGAAGCAAAAGTTATCTGTGGGCATCATTAAGATGGCAAAAAGGCGGCAGAGAGATCAAATGCAGAGAGATGAAATGCATCCTGATTATGCCCCTGGTGCATTCCTACGAGTTTGAAGTCCTGTCGCATACAGATGGTTGGAAACGTTTTTTGTCGTTTTCTCAGAACACCAATTTTTACAGATTTGCAATAGTGCAGGGATGATATCTCTGGTTCTAAGTGGGCTAGCTTCATAATTCTTTTTTTGTTGGAAAGATGAACTCACAGAAAGTGAAATAAGACTAAATCAAGACCAGTTGCCGATCAGCATAATTTTAAACAATACATTTCGTCTGAGCCGCCATATTGAATTTTCCTTGGTAAAGTTTAATGTGCAGTAACTTCTGTTAAAATGGGCCTAAAACAACCATTTTTGTCTTATTGCACTCCATGGACATTCTAGATCTTGTCTGTATGCTGAACTTCACCATGGCATTTACTGTTACAAAATTAAGTTACCTGCATGTTCCACACAAGGATTGCACAATAGTATCTTGAGAACAACTTGTTTCACAGAAAAACTAAAAGCATATTTGAAATCAGCATATTGAAATAGTAAAATTGGTTAAGTTTCACGAATATCTATCAAGAAATAAAAAAAATATTTCTAAGAGGGGTGTCCCCCCCTTAAATATACCACCAGTTCAAATCTGAAACCACTGGCCTTCTCCATTAATCCATCACCACTCATCCAAGCATCTTTACTCACATCTGCTGTCTCTCTATCTCCAAGATTGCCCTCGTCGCAATTCCTGGCATCCTGCACGACGTACAGACAGGCTCAGTGCAATGTCCCCGTGGCGCCCTACATTTTCACTGACCACGAGGCACCTTCGTTGTGCATTCTTTAATTATCAATCCACTTCTGAATGACCTTTTTTTTTTTTTTCCTTCTCCGAGAAAGGAAACAGCTAGCCTGTGATGGCCCTGCACATTTCTAGGTGCTCAAAAGAAGCCATCATTGACACAACAGAAACCACCAAGAAGACGGGGATGGAGAAAGTTTTCAGTTGGCTTCTCGTGCTCTGACAAAGCTCTTTAATAGTACAAGTTGCAAAACTGCTTCAAAACCTGGCTATTCCCTACAGTCACACTGCAGAGGTTAATTAATGCCCCACGTGACATGACAGACCGTTGCACCCAAATTTTTGGCCACAAAATTTTGACGCAAGGCTTCTATATTGGGAGTATCACAACCGGTATAGTTAACGAGAACTGGTCATTCCCCCCACCCCCTCTCACCGTCCAAATGTCAGCTCACCTGCACCAAGCTGCTGTACTGGCTAGGGCTGCTGGCCCCCTTGGTGGGGGAAGCATCGCAGCTGTTGGTGCTGCTGGTGCGGGGCCGGCGGGCACGCTTGGTCTTTTCACTGCCACCCTGGCCCCCCTTGAGTGGGCCCTTGCGCTTTGACAGCGACCCCTTGGAAGGTCGCCTCGCCTTCTTGGGCTCCTCGTCACCGTCCTCGTCTTCCGGGTCATAGATCTCCGTGCCATCCGTGTCGCCGCCACCCACAGTGTCCTCTTCCGGTATGAGGCAGTTCTTGTCCAGGATGGGGTGCCGCTTGGACTTGGACTTGATCCTGCACCCACGGCAAGGCAACCAAACAGGAACACTCGTACTGATGCTTGCTAAAGAGGTCATCAAAAAAGTTAGGTACGTAGGAAGATGTGGTGGGATGGGATAAAGAAGGAATAAGTTGCCACTGCAGAGGACATGAAATGTAAAAAGATGCTTAAGGCAGAACGCTGTGGACTTGGGAAGCTGTCAGCAACACAATATTAATACCCTATTTACTCGCGTAATGAACCCACTCGCATAATGAACCTGCCCCCCACTTTGTCCGTCAGAATTTACTTTTTTTTTCAGCCTTTAGCTTTTTGTAGCTGGGTCCTCAGTTTTCGCGCCATCGGCAGTGCAGACTTTGGCAGTGCGCCAAGATGCTGTCAGCCCCCCCCCCCCCCCCCCCCCCCATAACATCACTTGTTTATCTTTTGAGGAGAGCTCCTGCCAGAAGGAAGGGGGGAGGCGCAGTGCAGGTAGCGCACTCCTTGGCAGCGCGCCAAGATGCTGCCTGCCCCCGATAACACCACACCACTTGCTTATCTGAGGAGAGCTCCTGCCAGAGGGGTGGGGAGAGGGGGGAAAGCGCGGTGCACTCGGCGAACTTGGCAGATATTACGCACTCGTCACCGTCCTGTGTGTTTCTTAACCTCCTGTAAAAAACGCGGCTGACCTTCATGTGGTGTTCGGCATGTTCGTGCACAAATTGCGGATCAGATCATGTCAAAGCCAACCATGCTAAACACCAGCGGCACGAACGCGTCGGACTACGGGCGTTTTGTGCAGACTTCCGGAAGGACAGATGGTCTGGATCAAATAGGGTAAATAGGGTAAGGAGGTGTGATATGAAATATCGACCCTTCTAAAAAAATCAGTTGAAACTATTTTTACCCGCGTAATGAACCCTCCCCACTAACTGATGTCAACTTCTCTGGAAAAAAGTCGGTTCATTATGCGACGAGCAAATACCAGTTAGCCTTCCTTTTTTTCCCTATTCATAGCCTATCAAGAGAACTTATGCCACCCTAAGAGAGCCATCCCTAAAGCTACACCACAGAATATGCATAACAACTTGGTGTGCATTCAGAATCCATATGAATTTTATCACTTTAAGCATAAGCTCCATGAATACAGTAGAATTTCAACAATAAGAATGACATGGAGTAACGAAACAATATTCGTATCATCCATAATTGGCAAAATGCGCAAGTAGAAGCATGGCAAAACCAAAGTTTTGCACGATCTCAGCGTCAATTTCCTCAGCCTCATTTCAGAGAGCAAGTGACTGCAATACCAGGACAGATTTCTTGGCCTTTGACCGCAACAAACCAATTCTGCTAACACTAATTCCAACTCTACCAGCAACGCGTGGCCCAGTGGTGAACACCCTAACTCGCAGCACCATCTCATACTAACGGCACTCGAAGCCAAGCACAGCAGGCCAGTGGGGCACACTCACATGGAGCGCAGCATGGCCATCTCGAGGTGGGTGGGCGCCCGGGCAGCCACCTTGCTAGAGGGATCCTCTGGGTGGCACCCCACGTCCTGGCCGGCCAGCCACAGCTCATACCGCTCAGGCTGGAACTTCTTCACGAAGATGTCCATGCTGATCTTGACACAGTCCTGGCGGCACAGGCACTGCAAAGAGGGGGGGGGGGGGGAACGGACTGCATGAGTCCACGAGTCTTCCACGGATTGCCAACGACAAAGTGAATTCCGCCGCCACAGCACAGAAACTAACTCAACTCACCCTGCTGCTATGCCACAGAGCACAGCAGACAAGCTAGACCAGACAATGTACACGCCACTCTTGTTACTGACTCAAATGGACAACGGGTGCTTGTTACAATAGCATGCTATGCAGTCGCATTCAGCGAACCACAAAGACAGTCATGTAAAAAAAAAAAAAAGTGGTGTCTTTCCAGTCAGGATCAAATAGGGTAAGTTAGCATAGCCAATGCATTGGGCACAAGTGATAGGTGAGGTTCAGTCCATCGAGGCTGCGCATAGGTAATGAAAAGTGACTGCTACACAGGACTCCAGATAAGTTCCAACCACCCAGGTTTCTTCAGTGTGCATCGACATCACATAGCACACAGGCATTAGTTGCATTTAGCCACCACTGAAATGCAGCCGCTACTGCTCGGATTTGATCCTGCACCCTCGTGCTTAGCAGATGAACGCTCCCGAGTCCGCTACCAAGTCACCGCAGGGAGTAAAAGGCACATAGAAAAATGCCACTGAACTCTTTAGTGCGGGACCAATGCAGGCGGCACATTTTGATGTCAAATACAAGAGGCCAACAAGTATAGGCACTGTTACATCTGTTATTTCATTACAGTGCACTTTGTTTTAATAGGGTAAAACTGCAAATACACGCAAATTGAAACAACCCGCACGCTGTCAGAACAGCGGCACGGACGATGCTCAGGACATTTTGCAAGCAGAGGTGACAGAAAGTGGGACAACTTTGCTGAGATCAGGAACTGCAGCATGAAATCGGACTGAGGGTCTGCTTTCTGAACCCCACACAGGTGCGAGATGCATATCTGAACTACAATCCCAGTTCAAGGCTCCAGTGCAACCAGGCAATAATAATAAAAAAAAAAGCCTGAAATGAACCCAGCCAGTTCTAACATGAGCCTCACCTGAGAGGCCCGTTTGCCGTACTCGACCCAGCGGGGCAGGGCAAAGTTGGTGGACTCTGCACAGTTGAAGCCATGGTTGAAGCCCGCATGATACCCGTATGGGAAGGTGATCATGAATTCCCCAGGCTCCTGGGTGATCTGCAACCAAGCCAATGTGAGCAATGCTGCAGTCACCACACGTACAGACATTCATCTCACCACCGGAGGGCCGCATGCCTACTATGAAATTTTACTTGAACATTCACCCTGCCACAGGTAGCAGAAATTTTAAGACGAGAACTGCCTCGGATAGCCCTGCCTTGTGCAGGTGCGATAAAGCCAAATACCACAAATCAAACTGCACATAATTAGAACAAATTTCTGGAGTGGCCTTGGCTTCTTCCCTGCTGCACAAGACAGCTTCCCAAGGAGCTTCGTGGGCGATCAAGGAAGGTACCGCATGTGCCCACCTTGTTGTACGGGATGGAGTACTGGCGCAAGATCTGGGGCGAGATGACGGTCATCTTGTGGCGGAGAAAGGCGGAACACTCCTGGGCCGTGCTGTGGAAGAAGCCTGCGGCCAGGCGCTCCAGCCGGCGGCCGTGCTCCGGGGGCACGCAGTACCACGACTTGGGCGCCCCAAAGTGCAGGTAGTTGATGGAGTAGAGGTCCATGTCTTCCGTGTGCCATGCAAAAGTGGTCTTCCACATGCCAAAGTACAGGTAGGCTGTGTTGACACCCTCGATCTTGATGCCATAGTCCTGGCCCACCAGGTCCAGGATCGTGTTCAGGTGGTTGATGTTGAACTCCTGCGGCATCGTCAAAGGCGTAGCCATTCACAATGTGCACAGCCACAGTGGAGAGCATAGACCAAAACAGGAATTCTTCTCCTGTAGCATTTAATTTTACGGATATAGTAGAACTGTGATGCTCCATTTTTTTTTTTCCTTGTCCCAAACAGCACGCAAGGCTGATATTCTAGCAGCCAAAAATTTCAGAAGCATCAGGTGTACTCGCCTGGTCCAAGCAACGATTTTAGATTCAGTGCCACCTGTGCAAAACCAAAGAAGTGACAGGAACATAAAAACAAGGAAAGATACCAGATCGTATTCCTTAAAATTGTTAGATATCAGATCAAATTCCTTCAGCCCTGTGAAACTGTGCTTTGTACAGCCCTGTTCTAGTGAAGTGCCTTCTAGCCTGGCTCTTGCACCCGCCATGGTACACTAATGACAAGGAAATTCTGCTGTCGAGTGCAAGGCTGCAGGTTCAGTTTAGAGCCACACTGGTTGCATTTAGATGAAGGCAAAATAATAAAAAGTGTCAGATCAAAGTGCCTCTAGAAGTAAGAATCCTCATGGGGCTCTCAATCACGACGTTCTGAACAGACCAAATGGAGATCTGAAATATAGAAGTGCATCGCTATTTCGTATTTACTCCAAATCTGACAAAACTGACAAACCGCCACACCCATTCAAGCAGCAGAGTGCAGCATTGAATAGATCCTCCCCTTAACCGCTAATGTTGGTATCATCATGCTGCATACTGTCCACATCTAAAGGCATCACTGGGTACCAGTCCGACGAATATACACAGTGCGCCTGTGTTCCTTGCTTCCAAGATGGCTGTTCTGGCATATGCTGGGCACACAGTGTCATCGTGAAGCTTTCCAAGCAGTAAGGAGAAAAGACTGACAAATGTTTACACACTGCCACATAAAGCGACAATCAACGATAGCTACTGCGCATGCCAGTAAAAAAACATCGCTCACGAAGCACACAGTACCAGCTATCCTATCCAATCCCCCCTTACTCGTCCTCACACTTGACTGTATGGATGTCTACAAGAGCATCAAGGACTCAGGGGCTTCATTACCGTATTTATTCGAATCTAAGCAGGCAGTTCTTTAAGAACACAAGAAACAAAACTCTTAGGTCAGCCTAGATTCGAGGATTTATAGACATTTCGTAAAACATGATGACAGCGCCTCCAAACTGCAAAAACAGCGTACAGGCAGTGCTGCCACAAGTCTCCATCAGACGGTAGCACTGTAGCCACCACTATTTGTAGCTGTAGCCGTGAGAAGCACGCGTGACTGGCCACAATTCTGACCACGTTTACTATTCGTGCAACATCTCGATGGGAAGCATTAGCACATTCAGCGTTTGTCTAAATGCTGCCTTCAAATAGGAAGTTGCGCTTGCAGCACAGCAGTCTTAAAACATCCATACCGGGCAAGACTGTGGCACCGATAAAAGAATGTTAGTCATCAGATGCAGTAGCCTGACAACGTTTCTGCTTGCACTTCAAGGAGAAAGGCCTCAATGGACCCACAAAAAAGGCATTGAGTGAGCCGGGGCAGTTTTGTGGAAAATAAAAGCGATTTGCATTTTCACCAGCTTACATCTGACGAAAGTTTTTTTTTTCTCTCGCCTTTAACTTTTGGGTGGCGGCTTAAAACTGAGGTTGGCCCAGATTCGAGTAATTAAAGTAGCAGGTATCACTGTAAAAATAAATAAATAAAATAAACAGATCACAAGGCCCGGCCCACCTTGACACCCGGGTCGTACAGGGATCCCGACACATCAGCACCGTAGATGGGAGGGTTGAAGGCAATGTTCTTCCAGTACTTGCGCTCCAGGTCCTCGTAGTCAAAGTGGGACGGCGTCTTGTAGCGGTCACTCTGGGCAAGCCGCCTGAACTCCTTGACCGTCATGGCTTTCTTCTGGATGTTGTACTGCTGGTACAAGCCCTGGCCGCCCGACACCACTTGGGAGATGGGCGACGGGATCGTCATGACGATGTCGTCGTAGCCACCTTTCCGCGGGATCCACTCCTTCGGTGGTATGATCTGAACGTGTAAAAAAACGCCAGGAGAATTGTTCAGGACAAAGTACAAAGAATGGACAATGGGCAGACTTCCACACAAGCAGCATGACAGAACCTGCACAAAACCAACACTAGGAAGGCCTCGGAATGACTCAGCCGAACTGCCCAATGGTTCAAAAGTAAGCTTCCATCACTGCATGTGTGTAGCCTCTGCATAGGTCATAATGCAGCTAGCCACTGCTGTGTACTTAAAAGCCAATGTTCTCTAGCAGTATTCCTTGTGTAACCTTCTTGACACATCTCAGGTATGTTGCCTTCGATTTTCACATTGAAACATGAGCAACGAAAACAAGCAGTATTCACTGGTTAACAAATTTAAGCACTTTCGACCAGCACTGCTTTCAGATTCGCCCACAGGGTCCTGGGCGGTGACGGCAAGTTGAAACTAGAGGCAACTTTAACCTACTCGAGCTCCACCCAAAAGCAAGCTACGGTCCAACTGCCGGCCGCAGGCCGGTTAACACGATATTCGGAGATTTGTCTGCACAACCAAAGAACATAAGGGACGTATACAAATTAAAAACGAGCACATGAAAGTGCAAGTATCTCCAATAGTAAAGTGAACAGTCGGTTGGCACACAAAAATCAATTCTGTTCTTAGTTCCGCACCAAAGTAAAAAATGTCTCGTTGGCATTATCCCTCCAGAGGAAAGTTATTTAGGTCAACGGAAAAAGTTTGCTTTCCGCTCATACTCGCCATGTAATCCATGCAGATCATGCATTCCCTTTCACACTGCAGCTACTTGCACATGATCATTTGTTTTTCTCACCAGCTTGCACTAAGAAATTAACAGTTGCTGGTTTGCCACAGTGCTTGTTGTATATATGTATTCATATAGCCGAAGGCTCTTTTGCTTCTGGTCATTACACAAGGAAAGAGAAAAAGAAAGGGAGCAGGGGTATATTGTATAAATATGAAGGAAAATTAGCACAGGGGACAAAATGATAGGTTATAATAGAAGCATACAGCAGTTTGTGGAGGAAAGGCTATTAAAAGAAGAAGAAGAAGAAAGCGTGCTCCTGTGCCAATGTGCTCTGCATTCTATGTCGCACAAGGATTTGAGGATACAGTGCAGCATACCTTGGCCAGTCCCGCCTTGTGGGCTCCTTGGGACTCCATGTACTCGAGGTACACTGAGAAGTCCTGCATATCGTCCAGCGTGGGCCGGAAGACCATGATCTTGGGCACGCTCGAGGTGCCACCACCCCCCGTGGTGCCACCACCAATCCTCTCCATGGTGGAGGGAGTCACCTGCCTCTTCCCTCTCCTGGGAAAGAACAGTACAAAGAGAGAGAACACATGCAAGAGTTTCAAAGGTTAATGACCACTGGACTTTCACGTGCCAAAGCAAGGCACACAAGAAAAACTGGAGGGGGCTCCAGATTCATCATCATCAGCCAGACTACGCCCACTGCAGGGCAAAAAGGCCTCTCCCATGCATCTCCAATTAACCCTGTGCCAATTAAACCCCACAAACTCCAGATTAAAAATAACACTAAAGAAAACAACAAAATTATCGTTCAGAGTAAAAATCGACTCTATGCCTCTATCTGGGTACGCTGATGTTTTGTCTAACAGCAAAAAATGCCTTTACTCTGACAATATTGAAATTAAGAATTTACCTGCCACCAGATTCAGACTTGTGACATCTGCACCAAAGAGGACTCCCCGAAAACAGTGCTGAAGTGAATAGCTGTATAGACTAGCCTCACAGACCTGCATAAAAAATAAACAGTGCCGACAATGCCTGCATTTCCTTTTTTTTTTTAACCTTTTAATGCTTGTAACAGCTACATTTTCAGATCGAGTGGTGGGTTCGTTGCTAGAATGTGGTAATTTAATCAACACAGACCAACTTCAATTAGTCCTTGGCAGTGCACCGGAAGCCCGGTAAACAGGTTCTGCACTTAGCCACCACCAGAAGTGTGACTGCCATGGCCAGTCAGGATCATGCTAAGCAGCCAAACATCACAGCAGCTGAGCAATTTCATCTGTCAAAAGATTCCTTTGCTTTGAGCTGTTCTCTGCATTTTATGCACACCACAGCTAAATTTGCTGGTAAAAAAAATGTGTTTAGCTACACCACGATAAGGGCTTCGTTTAAATCATTACAACCATCTGCTGAAGCTTCAAAACAAACAAACAAAAAAGTTGCAAGCTGCATGCATGTCTAACGTGCAAACATATGGTAAGAATGCACTCAGAATGACTCTAGAAATTGAATGACATTGCTTTCATGCCGCTTTCAATCATTGCTTTTGTAGAAAAAAAAGGGGGGGAGTAAGACCTGAAACGTGGTGCGTGTCCGTACCGCAGTCTTTTTAACGCATAACAAAACTTGCACTAGAATCGAATAATGCTTCAAGATGTATCACGAGGCAGTTGACTGATGGAAAAAGCTCAACACGGCCCAGCCATTTTTAAACCAATTTCTCCCAGCAATAAGTGAGCGTTTCACTGCCAAACATCAGCATAGCCCCAGAGGGCTAACTAAACAACCACATTTTACCGAGGTCGCACACTGGATGTGCGCTTGCAAGGACGACCTTGCATTTCTCCACGATAAACATGCACAACCCATACAAGAGAGCATGAATGGAGATTGTCCACGGAGCTATCTTCCACCTACGAGTGCATTCTATGATAAGCAGCTTCACCGTTATCCATCTCATTGTGCGCTACTCTGCAATTTCACTGCACTTTCTTTATGCTATCTGCACAAGCACCGAACACAAATAACAGCAGTTCAATGGCAAGCTCGGATCCCACGTGAGTGTGCTCGACACACTGGAATGCGAAACAATAACTTGAAGATAAATATCCTCTTCCACACCTGCATGAATTATAGGAGCCAAGTGAAAGCCACTAAACACACAAACAAAGCATCTATTAAGCTCAATACCGAGAGGAATAATGTTACTGTCATTAGAAGAACAGTATGTTTATGGGGTTTAACATTCCAAAGCGACTCGGGCTATGAGGGACGGCATAGTGGAGGGCTCCGGATAAGTTCAACAACCACCCGGGGTTCTTGAACACGCACTGACATTCCACAGTAAACGGGCCTCTAGCATTCCACCTCCATCGAATTCGACCACCGCGGCCGGGATCAAACCCGCGTCTTCTGGGTCAGCAGCCGAACACCATAACCACTGAGCCACCATGGAGTTTGTTAGAAGAACATTAAGACCTGCTAGCCATTTTTTTCAGCTTTCGAAAGAGGGCGGCCTAGCTTTGTCTAGGAACACAGAACCGCAAGTATTTGAGAGACAAGTCTCGAGGAATGTCATGTTACATGACACACTGCCCAGTCTGTTCGCCCCATCCACAATTACAAGATGCAACACACATGTTAACTAAGCAGTTCAGAAAGCAATAACCAGGTTTATAATTTGTTCTGGATGCACTAACCACACAATCAGTGCATTTCTTAAATTAACAATGTTGCAATAACCACAAAACAGATAGCTGGGGCATATCGGTACGTTGAAACCATCTTGAAATAAAACGTAACCTGTCAAGCTCATCCCCAGGTCAAGCAGTGCCAGCGTCCGACATAACGGTAATGTCACCAAACGGCACAGTCCCAAAGCTGGATGCGGGCAATGAGGGACACCGTAGTGGAGAGATCTGGATTAATATCGACCATCTGAGGTTCCTAACATGTGCCCACATCACACAGCACACGGGAGTATTTTGCATTTCACCTTTCAATGTGAACTCATGAGGAAATAGTGAAGAACGTGTGGGCTGCTCACACCATTAGTAACAGTTTTAATACGAAGCTACCTACTGGCAATGGTTACAGAAGGCAGGCATTTGAACTGCCAACACCCTCTCACCCTCCAAGCCACTTTTAACCAACAGGCTTCTCACAACATAATCTCACGAAAAAATAAATATCTCCACATTTTACTCATTATCCAGCCACGTTATGAACCTTATACAAGAAAAATACAACAAGCTACGCTGGAACATATGCTGCGCCAATGCTCAGCACAAAGGTTTGCATCGATGAACAGTAAAACAAAAGAGCCCTCTGACTAACACTGAAATACCGGCATACAGGAGGTTCGACGGCAAGCCGACAAGCTCCTGTGCACTCTTAAAAACAGCGTGAAAAAGACACGGACGCTCAAAAGAGAAGTATACACACGAGCGCTGCACATCACACGGGCTTCAACTGCTGGCACGAGGATACGCAGACGTTTGTATTCCACCAGCGAGGCAGAAATAAGCGGAGAACCACGGGCTAAACGCTTCCACCCAATCCAAGCAGGCCAGCCAGCTCCCCACAACAGCTCTGACGGGCTATTGTACCACAAATGTCATTAAGGAGGATTAGCAACTTCTACAGTGCTGCCACAGGTCATTTCTTTTTTCTTTACAGCAGTATTCAGCTGCGCGAACGCCACCCACAACTTGTCTTTACTACTGCTTCCATCACGAGTATCGACAATGCATTGCAAAGGTTAAACGTTATTAGTATCAAATTAAGATAGGTTTAATAACGGCGTTTGGGGGATTGACACAGGGGTCCCGCGCGTTACCGGCATTTCTCATCTCGGCGACGCTTACAAGATCGCAAATTCGCCAGTGACGCAGTTGAACACACAGAGGTCGAAGATAAGACGCCAAGAGTCATGCGTACCGCCCCCCCCCTCCCCCCCACACCTGAAATGCCAGCTGCAGAAAAGATGTGATGGCGCACATTATCTCCCACTCTAACAGCTGCATCGAGCGGCCGAAGCCCGGAATCAACCGAAAGCGAGGCGTTATCTTTGGAACAGCGCATCATGAGCAAGCGGAGGAAAGCCAACGTCGCTGTTAGTACAACATGGCTTCAGATACAATGGCATGCCTTTCTTCACTACGGCCTCATGGAACGCGTTAGCGGCGTCACTGAGGCTTCTTTCATTTTTTTAAAGCTAAAACAGTGCGACCAGAGACAACCGGCCGCAGAAGTGTGTCGTTTCATGTCGCTGCGGTCCGGCTATTTTAGTTAAAAGAAGTATGCGGAACCAACTAGAGCGGCACGCACCGAGTTTCACCGAAGAAACGGATGTTGCGCCGTTGTTTCTACGAGGACATCTCTGAAAGACGACGCAGACGTGCTCGGGTCCCGTGCACACAGCGACGCCCGGAAAACCGCCTCCCGTTGTTTAGATGCGCCAGTTTAAAACTTCTAAAAACCTGCACTGTTCATATCGTCCAAAAGTGTTGGAGCGAAAGCAGACTAAGAAACACGAGCCCAACCAGAGGCCCCGATGTGCTCCCGGAAACGACGGGCGGAAGATGTCTCTCCGCGCATATCTTTTTCTCCGCCACAGAGCGTCCGGAAGTTTGGGATTTCCAGCTCCCCGTATAAATTATAGATTTAACCAAGAAGGTCTTACCCGACGTTTGTTTCCCACTCGGAAGTAAAAAAAAAAATTAACACATCTTTCCGCGTTAATATCGCCGCAGCAAACGCAAAACGAAAAAAATTACACGGAACGCACAAGGCCGTTGCTAGCCGCTCGCCGAAAGCAGACTCTCCGTAAATGAACACGCCTTCTCCAAACATATGCTAAATAAAAACGGCTTCCTGACCTTCCTTTAAACCTCCACACAAAAGAAAGGAATCCATCCTAAATAAGACGGCACTTCGTTATGAAGAACGCCCAGCGAGGCACATAAAAAAAATAAAAGCAATCGAACAAAACCGACCGCTCTCCCCTACCACCTAAACCACTGCTCCTCACACCTAACAATGCGAGGCGTAAAAAAAAAAAAAGAAATGTACCCCCCCGCTCCCCAACAAGCCCCCTACGCCATGGCTTCCAAACGCACTCCAAAAGCTTGCGGAGCAAATGAAGTCAACGAAAAAAAAAAAAAAAAACATGGATGCCGAAGGCCCCCTCCTCCTCGACAGGCAAGCCTACCCAAGCCAAACGTTTGACCGCACACACACACACACGTTCAGTGCTATTAGCTAATCCACGCGACAAGAAAGAAATCGCACGTGGATTAACAAGCGCGTGTGTGAGAGCGCGCAATAGAAACACTAAACAAGAACGGCGTCCAAAACCGAAGCGGACGACCAACAACAACAACAATAATAAAAAAGAAAGTTCACATCACAAACACAGGCAAAATGGCCGAACGAAGCCAAGCGTGCACCAGACACCCCCACCCCCATCCCCCCCACGACAGCCTTCTCCCCCTCATGACTTCCATCAGCTCGGTTTCACTGGGGCAGGACGGTTATTTCGTCCCGTAGCGTTGACGCCACCCAGCACTCGCGCGACTCAACGACAGGCGTTTGTAAAGAGCGCCTCCGTAAAGGCCATGCCTGTGGTGGTTGGAGCAAATCGGAACATTCGACGCCGAAACCGTACGCGTCCAGACGCTGCGGCACTAGCACATCGCACTCTTCGGGGATCGCCGCAATCGTCTCAGCTGTTGGCTGCGCTTGATACAATAACAATGCGTCGCGCGCTAAAGAAAGCGAACAGAGTTCTCTAAACAGTTGCTGCAGTAGCAAGACTTGCGGTGAAATCGCTTGAACTCGAAGACAGACGACAACAGGCGAAACGGCATCGCCGGTGCAGCCGAAATCGTCAAGCTGGTGAGTCTTGCGGGATAAACAGAAAAAAAAATTCGCTGCTTCTTTTCAACGTGGCGCTCTTCGAAAGCGGATCGAGAAAGGCTCGAAAATGGTTAGCGAAAAATCGCTTTCCAGATACGCAGTTAGACTCGACTCGCAAGTTTCGAGCAATCAGCATCCACACTAGTACGAAGCCGTGTGTGTGTGCAGTGCGTGTGCAGAAGAAAATACGAACTAGGCCTAAGCAGCGAGACTGCACAGAATAGCTCGGGAATACATCGCAGCGAGCCGCAAACGTCGGCGAGTGCTAACACTTACTTTTGGATGGACGCTGCCGGCCGCTTATGATCCTCGTGCAGCTCACTCGGGCGACTGCTTGTCAAGAACGGGGAAATATCCACCACCCGACATGGAGCCCCGATTGTCACTAACGCACGACCGCCAGCGAGATCCGACCATGTTGGAACGCCGTACTACGGCTTCAAAATATTGCGCGTCTCGAGAAATAGGTCCTAATCTAATTCGGTCTTTCGCAGACTAACAAGAAGTACAAACACTTTTGTGTTTTTTTTTCACAAAGACGCGAAAGTTTAACGCCGCCTAAAGCCTGCTAAGCGAGTTGATAAAAGATATTTCCTTTTAACCATACGCACCTGGAAAAAAGTGCGCGGCGCATTGACATTTATTCGGAGCCCAAGTACAAACAGTAGCTGTACAGAGTGGTCGTACTTTCTATCGCCTCATAAAAATCACATATACCATCTTACAACACTACCATGGGCCGGAACAGTCAGTAAAAATGTGCACTTAAGCTTACCTCGACATGGAGCTCATAATCGACGCCAAGCCTTTCTAACGTGGCGCGCTTTCGACGGGGCAGAATAGCAGACGAACTCTGGTATCGCTGTTTTTTCAAAATGCTCGTTTATTAAATATCAGCGTATCAGATCAACGCACATATTCGAAGTGTGAACAAATATTCACAAGTTTTCTCGCGCGTACCGGGCAACTGGGAGAAAAAAACCAACAAACAAAACAGCATGGACCTAACAACGCAACGAAGTGAAAGTGGAACCAAAAGGAATGAGTCAGTGAGACGCGTGCAAAAGTCCATGTGATCGTCAATAAGGGCAGCGTCAAATACATCCAACCACTAGCTCTATTCAGGTTATCCAGAGGTATACAATGCTATAAGTACATTCAGGCTCGTGACAGGCTTGTGACTTCCACTTGCGAGGAAGATGCGACAATGCAGCTAAAGTTGCGATAAGTGTCGCACACATGAGCGCAATGTGTTAAACTGCCCTTGAGTTGAAAAGTGAGCGCATTTGCTTTTCGTTTCCAAGACGAACCAGCCATACAGGTACATTCATGAATGCATGTATAGATATATGTATATATTTATCAATATAGGGCTACCTTGAAGCAATGTAATGCCCCACTTATTGATTAGCGTACGGAACTGGTAGCCTCCCAATATCACAGTGTTAACATAACAAAAAAAGTAATATTTTTGCTGCAAGCTACAAAGGGTGGAGTGTCAATACTGTCAGAAAACTACAAGCAGCCCCATCAGACGTACAAGTACGGAAAGCACGATGGTCACAGCCCTATGCTTTAATGCCACTTGATTGCCTACACGAAGCACTCGCACTTTGTAATTTTCAGTGTGTGATGAGGTTCATTATTACCGAGAGTTTAACAAGAGACTGCTACAGAATATAGCATAAAAATTACCTATGCAAAAGGACTGACCAGTCTACCCCATTAAAAGTGCCATTATTTTTTTACTACCAGAACAGATTTGTATTCTACTCCCCTAATGGTAAAATCAGAATAGCAAAAGAACAGCAGAGCTGACTAAAAGCAAACATGACAATCCGCAAAGCGCACAGAACAATACTTGTCGAAAATTTGCATGTCTTTGACCATTTCACACATAGCTTACAAGGTACGGAATTTTCCGATACTGCACAGACTATTGGCCAGTTAGAAATTCAAACCAGAATGTGCACCTAAAAGGTGCACGCTAACCGTTGGTAGGACAGGTAGCTTCAAAAACAAAAAATTCGGCACTCAAGAGAAAAATAAAGATGAGTATTGTGTTAAATAACAAAAACAAAACAGTCTGTAACACAGCAACAAGAAAAGATCTGCTTGCAGGTGCAATACCCCTTGGGTGCGTGCAAAATTCAACACACACATAACACACTAAGCCTCAAGAATATTGATTGTGGAATGATACATGACCCGTGCAACAGAAAACACGTTATCAAACAAGTCCACTTTGAAGCACGCAGGTAACTGAGATTACGCTAATTGTAAAACAACTTTTGCAGCAACATCTGAATGTGTATTTTCCTTTTACTTGTTTCAGTATGGGACAATCCCATGACCCTGTTAGTAATGAAATAACACCCACAGATGTAGACAGTAGAAGCAGCACAATAGTATCTGCACGTGTCACAACATACATGTCAAGCACGGCATGTCAGGTGCTGGTTATAAAGGCCACTGTCATGTTTGGCATGTAAAAAAATGTGCAAAAAAAATGACTTACATATGACGATGGCCAAGCTTTGAGGGCTATGGTTCCTTCTATGAAGCTTCGCTCATCTAGTTTTTTTGTACCAATGATATCAGCATTAGCTGCCTTACACACAGTGCAGCAGAACTGAAAATAGCGATCCAACATGAAAAAGACTGAAATAACTTGGGTTATCCAAGAGCAGCATATAAAAAAACGGGGCAATTAAAGTGCTTCCGAAAACAAAATGAAAAAGTCATCATATGGATGTGGAGCCTCTTATGACTTAATGCATTGCACTTAGCAGCCTTGCTACAGTTCAGTTGTTGAAACTCAAAGCATCGCATTTCACACAACTGTCCGACTCCTGCGAGCTTTCTTCAAGTGGCCTGAAAGCCATCAGACAATGATATGACGCAAAGCTTGTGATCCTAGAGAGCAACTCAAAAAGCAAGTTGTCAGGTAACAACGCAAAAAAAGCTGCCAGCCACATCAAGAAGTCACACGTGAATAACTGCGCTTCTCCCAAAAAAAGTGTATGCACTGATGACAGAAAATTTCGCATCTCTGGTTATAGTCCTTAGAATGTTACTGCAAAGGCAAAGATAATTAAAAATTGCGAGCAGTCCTAGGCAATGTACAAGTTCTCTGAGTAATCTTTGCATGCAAGTTCACGTTGTCCCATTCACCAGTTGATCTAAAGCTAACAACACAAGCTAGAGCCACTGGTGGACTATAATAAATACATTACAGTTTAGAGACTTCTTTGCAGGCTGTGAAATGCTTGAGTGGGGTATGAGATGACTTAAGACCCACATAAAAGCATTGTTCATTCACAACATTGATTTTAGGCTCACTTAGCAGCCACGGAACAGTGCACTCCCCACGACAATAGAATTCTCTTGGTAGCAGCGTAATGACTGTTTGGGGAAGTGTGAAGACAGCATATGATCACATCATCTTGGAGCTATTTGCGATTGAGATAATTATCACGTGTGTCACCCTGAAGCTAATGCAAATAAGTGATTCTTCTCTCGACAAGAATCTTCAAAGATGAACACAGAGCAGCTTTGCAAGGAATTACAGCTAAGCAAAACACCATGCAAAACCTGTTCTCACTTTCTGAGCCAAACATTTCAAGCAAACCGGATGACAAAAGAGAAGCCAGCCACAGGAATGTTAAGCATTTGAATTCCAAGAATGGTGAGCTTTGCATCAACATGCCACCTCTCATACTGCAACTGAATGAAATTATGTACCTAGCAGCCTGTGCTTTGCCCTTCACTGGCGTAAAGTTTATCTTATCCTGTTCCTTGTTCTAAAGTTGGCACGCTCTAATATAATAAGGTTAGCTTGACTCCAGAGTCCTCCCTTCTTCAGTTAGCTTGCCACAATTTAATGGTGTTATTTCAACTTATTTGCAGAGTTTCCATGGTTAAGAAGCATAAGTGCGACATCCTTTAACATTCACTTCTTAGCCAACAATACCTACGTTGGTCTTCTCGAAGGTCATCTAGTTTGCATCATATTCACTGTGTTTTGACAACACGCATGAACGAGCCCAACTTTCCACACTTCTAAAATTTACTTCACGCAAGTTTTGGGCTTAAGTTAGGTGTGCGTTGATCACTACCCTTTGTTCCTGCCTATATCAAAAGACTTTGAGGTACTGCGTGACAAAGAAATGAACACAATATGAGCACCATGATAAGCATGTTTCACCCTGTATACAAGACATGAACATGTTACTGGGAATCCACTTTCTAGGCTGCCAAATTCCTTCAAAGATATATGATTCAGCTCCAAAGAATGTCACAAAAGAAAAAAGTGTACACTGAAACACACAAAACGATCTGAGTTTTCAATATCAGTTTGTGATAGGCAAAATCACAACCCAATATAACTGGTATACATAGTATCAATAGAGCTGCCGTTATTAACAGCTACAACAGAATAAATGACTTTGCGGGCAAAGTTTCCAACCTTGTTCTTAAATTTCTCAATAGATGACCCATAACCCTTCAGCTGCCAGAAACTGCACGGCTTGCCATAAAATCATTAAATTGGCAAATGCAATGCAATGCAATGCAATGCAATGCAATGCACCAACTTCCAGTTCAGCCTAAAGCACCAAATGTCGGTCAGCACCAAGCAATAACTGCTTGAAGAGAGCACCTTTAGCACGGTCGTCACGAATAGCGCAAGTAGCTTTAGGGCTAGACTTGGTGGTACCACAATATCTAAAAAACCCAGAAACTCTTGCAATTCCTTCTCCTGCAGAGCTTGTACAAGCAGCTTTCAAATTCACCTGACATTCGCTGGTGCACGATCTTATGTTCTGCGCATGTGCAACGCTAGAGTTCACCAACTTCCAGTTCAGCCTCCCTGTTCATCTTGAAGCTTTTTAAAAGGCGAACTGGAATCCAAAGCATCTCAAAATGCAACCTAAAAGGTAACACAATCTGAGTAAAATGGTAAATGATATGCATGCAGGTAATTGTTGGCTAAGGAAAAAAAAGGACAAATAAGAAATTCATTTTGAGCACGTTTTAAATCACGATTTTGGCTCAAAAGCATCTCACAGTGCAACCTAAAAGAAAACGCACCCCTGATTGAGATAAATAATTTGTGTGATGTTACTGTTCTGTTCTTTAAGAAAAAAGGCGTGAAAAAGTATCGGTAAAAAGAAAGTAGGCTCGAGCCGCTGCCTTACGCATTCAAAAACAATGCTGTTCCATTGTGCTACAGGAGCAATGAAAATGGCCTTTGCCCTGCAGTGGGCATAGTAAGGCTGCTGCTGCTGCTGATTATGATGATGATGACGATAATGAATTGTGCAACTACCTGTTCTCGAAAATATTCTCATATTTTTCAGCATGCACAGAACAAAAAAAAACACGCTGGCAAATGTCTGGTTCCGAATTACATACTTCACTTTCTTCATTTTGAGTGAAGGAAGTACATAAGCTGTCGATATCTACAAGCTTGGAATACGTCATTCATCCATACAAGTGGAAGTTTGTGGGTGCTAGCTTCCACCGACTCTGCAAGGAAAGACTCTATTTAGCTGCCACATTTAGCTTGCACATCTCTTCCTTCTTGAGCCTCCTCACAATGTGCAATACTTTGAATGTGACTTGCATGTGCTGCAGATCCTTACAAAACCCATGGGAGTGACAGATGGCTACATATTAAAGCACAGGTGCACCTTCCAGTGGTGGGAGATGATCAATGTTTTTTCTTTTTTTTTTTTCACAAACAACAATTTCTTCAAGGACCACAAATCCCAAAATATGCACTGCTGAAAGAAAAAGTTGACAGTGCCTCCCTTACCAGCGACTTATTAACCAATCCTCAAAGGTGGTATGCAATAGAAATGCATGTCGCAAGTAGGAGAGTTCAGCAGAGTTCAGCTTCTGCGCCAGTATCACTTGTCGACACTGGTGTTGTTAATGCAACAATTTTGTGCCAATGCGAGCAAAGCAAGAATGGCATTAGTGTAATCATTAGTTTGCACCTCACAAATAGGACCGAATGGCGGCTTACAGTTCTTCAGTGTCAAACACGGGGTTGATGAGCAAATGGCACGGCTCAGAAACAGTGCCGCAAATGAATTCTTTCTGGCGTTCAGTCGAGAACGAAACGTGCTGCACAAGACAACGGCAAAGCAGGACTTGGGGCAGCACTTGGTGAATTCGACACCTGCGAAGTTTGTCTCCAAGCACCATTAGAGGCTGAAAAAATTTTTAAACAAACAGAGTTACTCCAACTATACGACACCAGCAGTGATCAGAGGAGCACAAACATTGACTGAGCCTCCGAATGCTCCGAAGCGAAAGAAACCCAGGGCATACTTTGGCAGTGACGGCAACACACAGGTAGGACGAATGGAGTGTGAAAAATCTTCGGACACCACCGGTAGTTGAAATGGTGGGTTCACAGTCGGGGCTCTGAGCACTCCTGGAAGCGGCGGCAGTCAACACTTACTCAGCGGAAGTGGTAGCTCGGCTTGGCAATGTGATGTGGTATGCATCTATGCTTTTTATCAGCACAAGGGAGTGAGGCTCACGCTGTCGGAGACTGACGCAGTGACAGCTGCCACCAGGATTAAAACCACTGCACGAATCACCAGCTCAACGAGTGCCTGCAACCGGTTTAACTCGCATGTCCTTCGACCAGAAATTCTGGAAACTTGGCTCTTATCACAGCCTGGAACAAAGTACAACACTAGAACAATATGTCACTGGCTCCACTGGGTCCTGTCACCGGATCTTCCACTCCTGTCACTGGCTCCTGTTACCGGCTCCTTCTTGACAAGGGGAGGCTGCAGAAGAGGGCTTGGGGCGTCGTGCGGCAGTGATGTTACAGTGCATAGCGGTGCAGGTAGTTTCCAGGCACATAGCCCTGGTTGCCGTGGCGGTCCTGGACAAACCACCACTCGGGGTTGGCGTGCAGGTCGCACCGGTGGATCACGAGCAGCACCTGCCCCTGGGCAACACTCAGCTGGTGGGGACCGGCTGCCGAGAACGGGTACACCGCATAGTAGTACTGCGTGCAGGGAAACAGTGCACTTTTGGGTTTCCATTTAAAGCAAAAAACACAAACACTTTTCACACCATGTAAAGCAGCGTAATCATCATCATCATCATAGGTTGGATTACGCCTGCTGCAGGACAAAGGCCTCTCCCAAAGCTCTTTAATTAGCTCTGTGTAGCGCTAGCTGCAACTACCATTTACCAGCAAGCTTCCTAATCTTGTCTCTGAGCCAGCTTTCAGGTACCACTGCCTACACACTACCTCCCTTCGAATCCACCCAGTCACCCCAGAAAAACATTGTTTACTTCTACTTGGCATTACATGTCCTGCCAAGATCCGTTTTTACCTCTAATCACACTAGGATGAATGCATAGTGGTAAAAACAGATGAATGTCTCAAGGACCTCAAAGAAAATTAAGTTGACAGTTCAACTAGTACATTAGCAGGTAGACAAGAACGATGTCACTACACCAGCAACTAACATTTTCAAAATTAACACCAACCAAGGTTCCAACTTAGGAACTCGTTTATTCCTTCACCTACTCTGGTCTGATGCTATTTCTTAGTGCTACCTCCTTCGTTTTCCGTCCTACAGCTTGCTGCAGTGCCCTAACACTACTGCAACCAAACTGCAGTGAACAGTAGAGGGACAGAGATGTAGTCCCCTAAAAATTAAACTGTCTTTATTCTACTCCGCACGTGGCCCCACGTAGCCAGCGCGAGCGCATGTCACGAGCCGAGGCGGCACAGCACTGCTGATGATGATGATAGTACCGCTACATGAACCAAGAAGACACACACTGGCGCTGCCATCATGGCAACCCTTCAATCACTTCTCCTCCGCGACATGAAGAAGAAGGTGTGACGGATGGAAACGAAAGAGCAGGAAACCAGTTCACAGGAAGGAACTGGTGAACAACGGAATAAACAAGTGGCTGCCATCAAGACTTGCACCTGCCTACATCACTGTCTCTGCGCTTTACATGTGTGCCAACAAAACAAAGTCTCACCTCATTTACAAGAGGAGGGCTGCCAGCTGCAGACACTCCCAGAGCATCCAGGTTTCCGTAGCGGGAGCCCCCCTCGCCACTCGTCTCGGCCTCCGTCCGCTTCTGCGGCGCTGCCACTGTGCCACCAACTTTACTTCCGCCCGAGGAGAGCGGGTCGAACTCTAGGTTCGCGTACCTGGAGCCAGTCGTCTCCGGCTCCTGGATCGGCGAGCCGATGGACGGACCACCCTCTTCCGGAATCTCTTCGTAGGTATGACGCTGTGCATCGCCAGAGGCAAAGGTGTAGTTGTAAGTCGACACGCCACCTTTCACGGCACTTCCTGAAACACTCCCCACGGCGTTATTCGTAGGCTTGCCGTGACTTGCAGTTGCCTGTCCTTGAAAGCCCTGACCACGGTCACCGGAAGCTGCGGAAATGGTTGGCAACGTCGCAGACGGAAGAACGGAAGATGAAGACAGAGCAGATGTCGGCGCAGCAGAAGAAGGAGCTGGTGTTGGAGCCAAAGTATTTGCATAGCTTGGATTGTAGCTTGCGTTTACGGATTGGGTTGGCACCAGGCTCTGCGCCAAGACAGTAGGCTGGTGTGCTGTGCCTCCGGTGGGAGCCAGCGGCCGCGAAATCTCGGCATACGTATACGGTTTCCTGCAACGTTACAACAAAAGCGCATGTTGTAAAACATGCAGGAGTCTGGGAAGCTCGGCTGCAGCACAAAGAGTGACCGATATAAAGCCTTTAGTTGGCACCTCGAACCCATTGTCAACATGTACAATAAAACAAAACAGGTATAAAATTAACTATAGTTTATTGAATGGAAGGGTTCTAAAATGTACTGGAATGTATGCACTGGTGGTTTAACACACCTGGAAAAAAAAACTACAACTATGTCTTGCTCTTCCTTTCCCTAAAAAAAAAACACAAGAAGCAAGCATGGCACTCAGTCAGTGAGAGCCACTACTTGGCCATCAGCCCTGACGCACATGCACAGCAGATGAACATGGCTGTACTCAGTTTCATCGAGCATGCATCATGGTGGAGACTACGCTAGTGGTGCACCTCCAAAAGCGTATCACTTCACCTCGAACCACCTGCACTTCTCCAAGCTTCAATGAGGGTTTTGACAAAATCATGGAGCAGTGTAAAACGATAGGCTTGCCACTGCAAATCATGGACAAGGCTGCCAGGTGCTCAGCTACTGAACCCTCTGATTACAATTTGCACTGATAGTGAACTACTTTTTTTGGGTGCGGGTGGAGCCGGAGCAAATACGCGAGCCAAGTGTGCATCGCTTCGTTGAATGTCTCTTACTTCTCGAAGTCTCGGTGAAAGGCAGGATGAAAATGTACGAGGTGAAACGAAGTTCAGGATGTTGTCAGTCACAATACTTAAGCTCTGTCCGAAAGAAAGATGCTTGCCTTTCCTCTGGGCATACACTGAGCTACATCTCAGGCGTGGACGTGGCCAGAGTGTTGCACGTTACATAAGAAACTGAGTATGTATATACAGCTTAATGGCAGCTCCAACAGTCGAATGTAACTCAAAAATGAAGTGGCCATCACCCTTCCAAGAAGGCTGTCCAAGCAAAGGCACTGACCCATTGTCATGAGGCAGCATCTGCCACACACCAATTAGCACGCATGCACTGGCCAGTGGCCATGGCAGGTGCAGGCTAGCAAATGCACAGCGGTTCACCGCGACTTTCAACAACTGGCTGACACCATTGTTTGGAGAGGCTCCTTTGAAGGCCATTCACCGCCTCATTATCGAGTTGTATCTAGCTACAGTAAAGTCCACAGCTCTTTGACTACACCAGTCGCAAACGCACCCCACGAACCCCAAGTGACAAAATCCAGTGCTCTAACGGGTCAAACAAAATTTGGGTTGCTGGGCCGTCACGCCACGGGCGGCATTTCAATAAACCGCCCAAAGCTGTCCAACACATTGACACAGCAAAGAAAGAAAGGTTGCGGGGCAATGCCAACAGCCGCACGGTACGCTCACAGGCAGTGCTACAATCTGCTAACCTTCAGAAGCTGGCCACAGGTTCTGGAAAGAGTTTGAACCGGAGTTTCGTAACTGGCAGGATTAGCGAACTACGAGACAAATCACTTACTCAGAGGCAATGTCACAGCCTGTGGAGCTCTAAATCGTGGTTCATTGTACAGCGTATATTTATGAAGCATGCAGCCTGCAGGCAGGCTTTCAGCCCCTCCAAGCTTCAACCAGACACCAACCTCTCTTCCACAGGCTGCGTTGCTGGGGTTGGAGTTCGGGGCCGTAGGGGGTCGGTGGCACTGTAAGGTGGTGGTGGGTCGTACCCGGCCAACGGTGGCTGAGGTGAAACACGGAGATGCGGGTCGGGGCGCACTTGTGGCCTGTGCAGTGGTCGCAAGAACTTGGCAGCCACAAAGCCCTTCGTCGCTGCAAAGCAGATTTGCTTGATCAGGACTCCTGGGCTAGTGTAAGCAAATACTGCACATAATATGTATTTATTTATACACTAAAAGCTTGTTAATTCAAACTTCAAGGGACCGGAAAAAATGTTAGAATTATCCGAAAGTTCGAATTGTTGAATGACCCCGAAAAAACTTGCCAAGAACTGCTTGCATCACGGTAAATTTATTGAAAGAAAGACTGGCTTGCTTAAATTTGGGATGAGAACAGCGTGACAGTGACTATTTCTTACGTTTCCATCCATGCTTTATTGTGTGCATTTTGTCGGAAGTGCCGAAGAAGCACTACAAAAATCATAAGACCCTCCCTGGCATCCATCACAATGCAATGTGGTGGAGTTCAACCGCTATCACGTCACACCTCCCACAAGTGGCACCGCTGTATGAGAGGAGGTTTCACCGCAGAAACGGAAATATGACCAGGTATGACCGCTGCGGCGGTCACACCTGGACGTAGCCTCGGCTCCGGAGCCCACTTGAATTAACCGGTGTGAGAACTGTAAAGACCGAATCAGCAAATATCCGATGCCATAGACTTGGCACTGGCCAGCGGGGCCAAGCTGGCAGTTCGAATTATCCTGATTTCCAAACTGACGGGGATTAAATTTATGAGCTCCCAGTGTACTACTGGTCCTAGTTTGAACCATGGCAGGAATGGGCACAAAAAGAAAACAACAACAAAAAGACAAACTAAACAAAAAGCAATGCAAGGAGGCAACAAGTTTGCTGTTCTAAGCACTGTCAGTAGAATCTTTAACAACCAGTCAGAGAATTTTGTCAGGGAGGGTCACACAGCATGAGCTCCGGCTATTGTGGACATCTTCACGACATGACTGAAATTGTTTGCGGGTTACTGATGTGACAACGCATGCTGGAAACTTATTACAGTCCCATGCTGTTGAGTGAAAATATGAGCGCTTATAATGCAGTCCTTCCACACCAAGTGAACAGAATCTACAATCCAAATGGTCCCAAAAGTTTCTGCACCAGTCCTTCCGGGAACTTTATTTTTGTCACATATCTTACTGTGTTACGATGGGCTGATTAAGTGCAATGTATTCCACTTTATATACTGCTGTTTATCAACAAGTATGCTGATATACAATAAATCTATTGCTTGTACAAGTACAAGCAATAGATTTATTATGTACAAGTCAAGCAATGGTATCCAGAACAACAACTACGGATTTGGAAACAGGAGGACGCACACTAACGGCACAGCAGTGACATTCAACATTTAATGAAACTGCATGGGTTATAATTACCTGATGTGCTAGAGACATGATGAAAGTTTCCGCAAAGCGGGTTCACAAATGCTTCAATGCTGACCGGAAGCATCAATGCATGGTGACTTCTCAGGCCATTCTTCGGCATTGTGAGGCAGGTTAAACAAATTTTTTGCATAAGCTTTCCACATTGGACGAGACAATGTTACTTCTGTATGATTGCAAAGGAGTGGAGAGACCTGGTTCACCCTGACCGAAGAAATCCCGAACGGAAGGGTCATCCGTACTTTGAGGCAGGGATAGAACTTCCACAAAGTAACGCAGGAGCTGGTCAAGAAACATTGGTCAAAGCTGTTGACAGGAGTGCTGTTTTTGCGTGATGATGCCCCAGCACACAAAGCATCCATAATCGTTCACAAACTGACCAACGTTAAATTTAAAATAGTGCAACATCCACCTTACTTGCCCAACCTAGCTCCCAGCGAGCACCATCTGCTTCTGAATCTCAAGAAACACTTGAAGAGCAAGCAGTTATCTGCCTGCAAAGACATCATAACTGCTGCAAAGGGACGTTCTGATGCACAACCACAGTCCTTTTTCCTAAAGGGTCTACAGAAGTTACAGTGTAGATGTCAAAAGTGCGTTCACCTTCAGGGGAATATGCTGAATAACAGGCACGTTTCATTCCTGTAGCGTAAATTTTTTTCAATAAAACTATGGATTTATTAGCATCCCTCTGTACTGTATGTGGCACAGCTAAGCACAAACAGGGTTTTGGCCCAAGACTGTCAACATTTTTTCATCATTTCTTTTCCACACCTTATGGCACTGCAAAGCACCGTGTCATGCAGGGTGTGACCTTGAGTGCCAATATTTGAACTGAGTGCACGACGACTCAGCCAGAACGGTGCTCACCTCCGTTGTCGACGAACCACCGCTCGGTGTTCCCCATGGGGTCCTGCTGCTTGACCACACCAACCACATCGCCAGTGCGGAGGTTGATGTCCATGATGTCAGAGGAGGCGTAGTCCTCGGCCACTGCGAAGGTGAACTCCATGGGATAGCTGGAGCGCACAAACGTCCGCTGCATCTCCGTCTGGGGCTCCTGCAAGAAGGGACAGAAATGCACGGAAAGTTTTGCTGTATGGGATGCAACACATTTCAAACACCTCAGGTGCACAGAAGCATATGGTTTATTACTGTCTGCCAATACCTAAGTCCAATAAAAGTCGGCGCCAATGAACTGCATTTCGTGTAGACAGGTTGCTTGGCACGTAGACAAAATTGCCACTCTGGTCTGCTCTCTGAATCAAATGCAAAAGGCTGTGCACAGCAACAGCAGCAGAACAAGGAATGGAGGCAAAGATTTAGTACGCATACCTTTGAGGGGCATCTACAGTCGATGGGTGCCTAAGGTCAAGAAAATACACTAGCTGCTCTGCGCACCACAATTGTGTGGTGCACAAAAGACACGCAAACAATTTCTTTGCAAGGACGAATACCGGTTTCATTTTATATCCATCACAAGCGTTCCTAATGGTCACAGCCAATCAAAAAGATGTCCAAAGACTGACAATCCAAGGACGAATACTGGTTTCATTTTATATCCATCACAAGCGTCCCTAATGGTCACAGCCAATCAAAAAGATGCCCAAAGACTGACAAACCAAGGAGGAATACTGGTTTCATTTTATATCCATCACACGCATTCCTAATGGCCACAGCCAATCAAAAAGATGCACAAGACTGACAATCCAAGGACGAATACTGGTTTCATTTTATATCCATCACATGCATTCCTAATGGTCACAGTCAATCAAAAAGATGTCCAAAGACTGACAATCCAAGGACGAATACTGGTTTCATTTTATATCCATCACACGCATTCCTAATGGTCACAGCCAATCAAAAAGATGCCCAAAGACTGACAAAAAAGAAAAAAAAAGATGACGGGACATTCATGAAACCTGATAGGAGTTTCAGTGTCAGTTGTTCAGTTGTTAAGGGGCTCATGGTCATGTGTAACCACTTTAATGGGTAATATGAACTGCTGGGAATCATTAAGTCACATGAGTGCACAAACCAACTAGCCACCATTACAGCATTGCTTTCAAGTAAATGACTGAGACTGAGAGAATGAATTAGTGCTACTCATCGTGCCTTTAAACCAGAGGTTAGGATTGGTCCAGGGCAAATTAAGACAGGAAGGCTGCCATGCAAAGGTGACCATTTTGAAGGGTAAGAGCAGTACCCAAGTAGTCTGAAGCCCTTTGATCAGCTCACCGCTTTGCTGGGAATGGAAGGGATAGCGGAGCCCAGTCCCAGCCGGGCGGCCATCTTGGCCCCAGCACTGCGGGACAGGGTTCCCCCTCCACCCTCGGCCTTGGCCAGCAGCGCAGCAAAGAGGTTGGTCTCACTGGCGCTGGGCTCCTCCGCAAGGGTCCTCAGCACCAGGCTGTGCTTGATGCGGAAGTTCTCCAGCACGTTGCTGCTGCCCTTGGCGCTCAGCATCATGGGAAGCTGGGGAGAAGAGTGAGCGGTGCCACAAATAACTCGCTGTGGCGATCCAGTGGTTATGGCACTCTGCTAATCAGAACAAGGTCAAGGATTTGATCCCAGCTATGGAGGCCACATTTCGATCGAGGCAAAATTTAAAAAAAAATAAGCTGTGGTTTAAACTTTGCTTAACCCTGGTGAGAAGCAAAAGCTTCCTTTGCATGGCTGCGTTCACAAATGCCACGCACACTCCCGAACGGATTGTCTGTAAAGCGTCGATGAAATGCCCGATGGGGCACTTGCCACATGCCACGGTAGGCAGATTGTGATGACTCAGTAGGTCACATGACCTGCCACGTGACACCTGCCACGTGGCTGCACTGACTCTGCCCTCTTGAAAACCTAGCATAGTGAAGCTTTCACTTCAAAAAAAACCTGACATTGAGTACTGGCAGCATGATAAGAAACACCGGGTGGTTGAATTTATTCTTGAGCCCTATACTATACACCTAGCCTGGAGCCCTATGCTGGTCATCATGTCACAAACATCAATTATTAATTTATTATAATTATGACATGATCAAACAGCACTCAGACAAGTGGGAAGGAGCAATGCCAAGCAGTGCCAACATCACAGACCTTCAAAGTATGGACACATTAGTGGAAAAATGCACGCAGCACGCCGCCAGTGGCAAAACGTGTACCGCGAAAGTTTACAAGAGGCAGGTTTTACTGCTGTGCAATGAATGGGTCGTGGGGCTATTTTCGGTGGCTTGTCACATAGCGGGGTGACCAATGACGGGAATCTGACTTAGCCAGGTGGGGAAATCATGAAATCATGAAACGGTCCCTCAAAGCAGAGGGCGCCTCACATGCTGAGTGCACCACAACAAAGCACCGAGACATTACACAGGTTCCTCTAAACATCTGTCACCATCCCATACTAAGTTTATTTTTGACAATTTTTCCCCAACCTGCAAGAGAAGTGACCAAGCCATGAAAAATATTCACGAAAAAAACTCAAAGCTCTCCAGGCAAACATCACCTTATACTTTGAATATGGCCACTACCAGCTCAGCTCATCAGTCAAAGATGAAGGGAAAAAAGTCATAAAGACCTTGGCCTGGTTCTTTCTTCCAGCGCCCAATTAGAGCACTGCAACGGGTGTTTTTAAAGATTACTCTAGATGAATACTTGACTAAAAGAATAGCGGAAAATTAGCAGGCATAAAATAGGCCTCCTACGAAACTGAATGAGCACCGTGGCTGGCTCTGTTGACAAGCTGCACTCTGATGCTGTTTTCTCGGGAACCGCAATCAAGATAGCCAAAAAAAAGGGCCCAGCCTTCCTCTGCTGCTTCTATAGGTGACTCTCACCTCCATGAGAGTGAGCAGCTCGTGCGTCGTGCGGCCGATGAAGGTCTTGCGGGCACGCAGGAACTCCTGCACGCATAGCTGCAACACCTCCCGCGCGATGCCGCACAGCTTGGGCAGCTCGTCGAGCAGCTGCGCGTTGAGCGCACTGTACGTGTTCTTGGCCAGCTGCTGCTCGTCCGACAGCTGCAAACAAGTGCCACCATCATGGCATTCTCCGCTGATGAGTGCAGAAAAAACTCAATTCTCTCTCAAACAGACATTACTACAAATTACAGTTCACGAACAGAGTCCAGAAAACCTTGACATCCCGTCACGCAACCCCAAAACAACAACTGAGCACAGAACAGTGCTCAAGATAGCAAACTGCAAACTGATGTCACTATCAACACCAGCAAAAAAGTAACTACTAGCAAGGTGAGATGCGATATTCGGTCTGTTGACAGCTCTCTATTACACACCATTGTCTACATGGAATGGCTAATGCACTCAGTACCAAAAGTACAAGGCTGAATAGAATAGCTAAGTAAAGTTAGTAAAGGTACTGACACATCCACAAAGAGAGTTCAAGCATGACAACAAGCTCACAAACAAAACACAGAAAATACATAAAATTATCCGAAATCCCGAGAAAGAAGTCTCTGCTGAAGATAACACTTCACAAATGCCTTACAGCAAGTCATGAAGGTACAGTTGCGGACAGAATAACATGGACCATGCTTCTGTGGTGAAATGCTGGGTAATGCGTCTGCCGCATTACCCAGCAAAAATAAACGAGTCTTTGATACTTATGCGAGTACACTTGTGCACTTCACAAAGGCAGCGAGCCTCTGTATTCCTATTGAGCAACACGGGGCAAGTTGAAATGCCGAAGCATGGCCCATAATGTTCCGTCCGCGACAGTACTTTTCAAAGAATGACTTCACAACCCGAAAGAGAAATAAACATTCTTTAGCAGTCTACTGCTGACAACGAGAAGTGAACTTGGGAAAAGCGGGCAAGCGAAGCAACATCAGTGCAAGGTGAAAGTTGTCCTCAAGTAAAGTGACTTTGCAACGAAGAACCTGCAATACATCACCACACCAAGTAAAGCCGAAGGTAGGGCGGTGTGGTGAGCGTTCATGATATAAAAATTAGCACAAAGAAAACACAAAAGACCGACAGGATGACGTAGACAAGCGCATTGTCCTGTCTGTCTTTCGTGTTCCCTTTGCGCTATATTTTACATCATGAATCATCAGATCCCATTGTCAATCTGTTTTCCCTCAACACCATCTTAAAGTTGCACTTAAAGAGGAATCCGAACTCGTCTTTTTACAACGGGAACTCTATCTACACGTCCCAGGCATTCTTAGAAACTTTGAATTATTGCCCTGTGCGGCCGAGTGCCCTAATTAAATCGGATTGAAAGTCCCGGCTCTCGTCTTTTTTTGAACTCAACGCGGTAGGTAGGCGGAGTCAACCAACGCATCAGCAAGTCCCGTGGTGGCTTCGCTTTCACTTTTATTTGTTTTGTTTTTTTTTTGGTTTCTGTGAATAAACATTTTTCAGTCACAGACAATATAGCCGCAAATTAGGCCCACGAAAATAAAAATACACGTGGACTCTTTGATTTACGTATCACTCCGCCGATGGCAGAGCGGAAAGCTGCCACGGGAATGGCTGACGCGTTGGTTGAATCCTCCTACCTACCGCGTTGAGTTCAAAAAATGAGCGGGAGCCAGGACGTTTAGTCCGATTTAATTAGGGCAGTCGGCCGCACAGGACACTAATTCGAAGTTTCTAAGAATGTCCGGAACGTGTAGAGTTCCCGCGGTAAAGAGACGAGTTTAGATTCCTCTTTAATGCACCTTTAAGGGAAATTCAACCAAAGGCTTTTCAACTCAAAACAGAAATGAGCATACATCAGTGGCAACTAGTTCCAACAGCGCGGACTAGTAAGGGAAATCCTTATCAATGCAAGAAGTGGGGGGAGAGAGAGAGAGGAAAGGTATGTAGGCCTTACCGCCTTCTGCTTGGTGAAGTCCCGGTTCTTCTCGAGCCGCGTCTTGCTGGCCACGTAGTCAAGGAGCTTGTGCTGCCGCTTGGTGATCAGCTTGTTTGGACCCACAAACATCTGCAGCAGCTGCTTGAGCACACTCTCCACGTCGCGCTCCACTGCTGTTGCCTGCGACAGGCACCCCACAAGCATGCCGGCACTGGCGTCAGCTGTCTGTGAGCATCACTTTGCTCCTCGACATTTGTTCTACTGTCAAAAAGAGTGACAGATCTTTTTTCTGCCCAAGCAGTAACTGACCACGCTCACCACACAGAGAAATGACATTAGCTCAAACATCCTCACACATGATGATTGCTTTATGGCTTGTCGGGGTTTAACATCCCAAAGCGACTCGGTCTATGAGGGACGCCGGTGAAGGGCTCTGGAAATTTCAACTACCTGAGGTTCTTTGACATGCCCTGGCATCACACAGTACATGGGCTCCTAGCACTTCGCCAACAATGAAATGTGACCGCCGCAGCGGCAATCGAACCCACGCTTTTTGGGCCAGCAGCCGAGCGCCATAACCACATGAGCCACCGCCAGGGCCGCACATCAAGTTCCATGAGGGACTGGCCCTTTAAGACATCAAAGTGAGATTAGTATGGGCCCAGTGTGGCCACTGCCAGCTTACCCACATCATGACCTCACCTTATGACAAACCACTAGCAGGCTGTGCACAGGCTCTTGATAAGCCAGATTTTCACCTACTAGCCTACTGTCCTTCCAGTTACAGTGACATACCTAAATTGCCTCTAGAAACAAACTACTGCATAAACTCCTATAAGGACCGCACCCGTGTATAGGCCGCACCCGTGTATAGGCCGCACCCTGTTTTCTTGAAGGAAATATTAAAATAAAAATAACCATGTAAGGGCCGCACCCAAACTTTCCATGACCCACGCGGGAATAGCCTTCAAAATGACGTGCTATGTCCTCCGCGATCGGCTCCGGCAGCGAGCAGCGCTTGATCACGGAGGCTGCTCGCGCACATAGAAGCTTCCAGGTGCCGCCCACGTATGGCACCTGAGGCCGCAGCGCATCATCATCACCGTCAACTTTTTCCTTCGCCGCGAGCTCCCGCTATCCATATTGGCATCGGTATCACCAGCTCCAGCTTTTTGTGGCTGTCAAAGGCACGGCGGGCACAGGAATTGCGGTAGCGTGTTAGTTCACCATAGTTGTGGGTTTTGCGTGCCACCGCCAAGCACAGTAATTTTAGCACAATGGGCAAGCACCTTAATAGCTACACGGCAAGGAGTTTGCTCTCTAACATGGCAAGCGTGCGGCGGGCAGAAAATTTGACATGGCTGAGAAGTATGTCCGACAATAGTGCAACCAAAAAGATGCATTGAGGAACACAAACTGCAAAAAGCGCGCTTTCCGAGGCAAGCCGTGCAAGTTTCCCAAACTGGAAGAACAGCTGCTCTTCTAAGTGATGGAAATGCGGAACAACGGCTAAGCATTGACAGCGGACATGCTGCGCGACTTCCTTGTGGGATCAGCACAGCTCAGGAGCACAGCACCAGCTCGGAGCCCGAAGACTCCGCGAGTAACGTTTGAACATAAAATAAATGCTGCTCAGTCCCCGATTTGTGTGTTATTACTTCATTTTTTTTTTTCGCACATCGCATTATGGGCTGCACCCCGAAAAAAGGCCCTCAAATCTGGAAAAAAAAAAAAAAGTGCGGCCCATACATGTGTTTATACGGTAGTTTGGCCACGAAGTCACTGATGCTAGTTCCCCGTTAATTTGGATATGCACTCACAAACTCGTGCCAGTGCTGGGAGCAGATGGTGTGCTGGACGGCTCGGTAGCGCTCCACCTCTGGCAGGGACTTGCGGTCATGGTAGAACTGCACCAGATCCTCCGACAGTTGCAGCGACACGTGCACCGCTTGCTGCATGTGCACAAGGAATGGAGGCAAAACCAATGCACTGCATGTCTTGCCGAGCACTCCCCGACTCACGTGCTTTTTGAAAGTCAACCTGTGACCCGATGAAAAAATTAGAGGGAACACTTAAGCTCCTTCTTAAGGGTATAACCTGATAGTGTTAATGGGTAAATAATGCCCATTCATGCGGATTGCTTATTCTCTACTCAACATTCATAGATCCCTGGGTGTCCTCGTGCCGCTCCTGGCACAGTGCTGCAGCGGGTAAGCAATGCACCATTGCTATGCGATGGCAGGTGCTGCCAGCAGTGGGGCTTGTGCAACCCAAGTTGCTCTTCTCCAGCAGCCTCTCGAGACCAATCATTAATTTAACTGCCACCTGCCACGGTGGTCAGTTTGCGCACAATCTAATGAGCAGGTTGTGATGACGCCGCAATGCCATGTCACTAGATGGCCCACCTAGGTTACTTCTCTGGGGACTTTTCTTCGATTTTTCACTCATGGTCAGTGACACCGATGCTGATGCCGGCTTTTCTGCAATACGGGCACCTTAAAGGAACTATGCAATGAATTAAACGTCGCTTGTAAATGTTTTCAATGCTTAGAAATGATGCTAAGGAGCATTTACACTAAGTATGAGTCTTCGAAACTTAGCCGGCAATTTATTATGAATTTTTAAAAACCGTGTTTTTCAAAATTCGCGGGCCGATTGGTGTGCTCGTAATGACCGGTTTTGAAAGTATAATCGTGAAAATAGACGTCACTGTACCCACGACGTCCCCAGGCCACCACACGCTGTCATTCGCTGGAGCCACGGCAGCCACGACGTCATGGGCACACTTCCGGTAGGCGTGAAAATCGTCTGCTCGTGCCGCCGCGCGAGCCCCTCGGGCAAGCGCGAGCAAGGTCACTGCCTTCGCGCATATGGTTTCAATTTACCTCTGCCGCCTCTTTCTGTCAGGAGTTCCGGAGCCACCCGCAGTGTCTTTTTCGTTCGCAACAACAGACGACAAGCAAAAGAATCCGACGCGTGCCGCAATCGAGAAAGGCGAAGAGAGACCGCGGAGACGCCGCCGACACTGCTGCTGGGCTGCTAGGAGCGACAACCGGAAGTTGCAAACTGAACGTCAACGGATGAAGTGTTCATAGGCGAGGCCCAGTCCCAGTGTTGTTTTCTGTATTTTTTTTCCTGGTGCCCCCCATGCACGAGTTGAGGGGGGAGAGGACGAGCGTATTTGTTAATCGTCCATATCTTGGTTGCTATTGATGCTAGCTCAAAAATTCTTGCACTGGGGTGACGAGTGATCGAATGCCAATCTCTCGTATGATTTATGTAACCTCGATTAATTTATTGCATAGTCCCTTTAATGCTACAGTCATCGACTGATTTTTCGGACTCGGCGGGACCTGGAAAATGGTTTGAATAATCAGTTGAAAAATCCATTAACTTCAAAAAGATAACCTTTCTGCAAAAACCGGCTTTAAAAATCGCGAGCTCCACCGCTCCCCACGTTCTGCTTGCAAGTGATATTAGACTTGATCTAAGCCACAGTCATGCTTTCACCAAGTCCACATCACCTCTGATCACGATTCCAGACAGTGCGACGTGGTCGCAGGTCATGCAGTACACAAATGCACATGACACGCAAAGAATAAGAACAGGCAGTGTCCATGTCCGAGAGAGGTAACTCACAGGAAGACGGGTGCGGAAGTGAGTGCCTCTGAATGCATGCCCCCCTCCCCCACACCGCGGGTTGCACTGTCCAAGCCGGGACGGACACCACAGCTATCCAGTTTTCAACGCGATCGCGTGCGCTTTGTAGTCCATCTCGATGGCAGCAAAGAGCATGGCATTATCTCAAGTGGCAGCCATGAAGAACGAATAGCCAAGCCTATCCAAGCCAGCCCGTCCGAATGACTCCGTTTAAATCGAAGATGGCGCCTTTCACAGCGGCAGAGAACGGGCTGGTTGTGATGGCGATACCCACTTGCATCTATATTAAGCTGAAAAAACGAATTTTTGGTTGAGAAACCTCCACTGTATAGTTGGCGTCTATTGCAGTCCGAAAAATTGCACCTTTGAACTCGAAAAGGTCTGAAATATATATAGTGAAAATGTGCACGTCCCTGTGAGATGCGTGATGGTTCTGCAGCGAGGTTCGAAATATCACGCAAATCCGCATACATACATTTTAGCACTTTGCCTAGGCCTGCCCCATGATTGCAGCCAAAAGCACAATGCTCCTGGATAAGCAACCAACAAACACACATATGCACCTTCATTTGGTCGCAGAACACCGCCAAGTTCTTGAGGAAAAGCTTCAGTGCCTTCTCCAGGACACGAAATTCTCGTTCCGCACGCTCGAATGCCTCGTCCTTCTCCTGTACCAGGACACAAAAGACAAGCAAACAATGCTTCTTCACAACTGCTTGGGATTGGGCTAGTTTGAACAGCATTGTACGTCCTTGTCGGTTTTTGTTGACTGCGTACTTGTTAATCAAAACAGTGCAGCTCTCATACAATGCTTCATCCCATGCAACTGGTTCTGTGCGCCACTGCCTCAAATCTACAGGTCAAAACTAAGAACTGTGATGAACGTATCACACTTTACTTGTGTAACACCTAGATTCAGCTCAATACAAATAACCATTCCCTTTTTTTCATTTTTTTTATTACAAAATCTTGCCTCTCAGCATAAAGAAAACTAACTGAAGGCATGGAGGGATGCTGCATTCCTACAGGAAGCCATGTCCAACTAGGCCTGCTAAAATTCCTCGGCTTAGGGACAGAACAAACCTACTTGTTCGACTTTGAAGACAGATGCTCATCAGTAATCATAGTCTTGTGACAAAATCTATGGCCATATTTTCGTCTATATACCAAAGAGCTCTGGTGTTTTTCCTGATGAAGAGATCATGCCACATTCAACAGATTTTCTCCTCAGAAATAAACTTTTCCCGGGCAATCCATTTCAATTTGCTGACATGAAATAAGAGCAAAGGCCTTAATTTCCATAAAACCTCCTTGAGTCAGTTTCCAGTAACACAGGGACTGCCGTGATATGTTGGAAGTTACAGAGACACACCATTTGCTGAACAAATTCAGTTCCAAAGGCACTGGTCGTTCAACAATCCACTACAAATGACACCAGTCAGCATCTTTATGCAAGCAGCAATAGCATCGAAAGTGTTGCAATGAAATTGGCTCAATGTGTCAAGGCTGTCCGATCAAATCAGACCAATTGTGCAGTGACGGCTCTTATGCTTACCACTGATGTGAGGCCAAATGTGGAGGAGAGGCGCACACCAAACCTCGATGATTTCTTGAGGACCGAGTGCAGGTTCAGCTTAGCCAGCCTCCGAGACAGCGTCGACTCTGAGGGGTCCTTCTTGTACTTGGACACTGCACAGAGTACGAAACCAGTTGCACGGGTGTCCACGTAAGAGAAGACAGCTTGGTCATTCATTTATGTACGGCTATGAAGCAACCTCGTGAATGTGCAGTGGGAGTCCCAGAGCAACTTGAGACAACGTAAAGAACCCTGCAACGACATCTGAAGAAACTATGTTATGTGCCCACACTGTGAGGTGCAGAAATGTGCCCACGCTGTGAGGTGCAGAATATTTTTATCCGCCCCAGTCTTATTCAATGTGTTTTATTTCATGAGATGTGCACTCTTCATGGCTTCATTTGCGATCTGCCTGAAGCTAGTGATGATGACTGAAAAGGGCTAGAGCAGGGGTTCTCAATCTTCGTAGCGTTGAAAAACCCCAACAGTTTTCAAAAGAAGCAGCGGAACCCTGTAAGTCTTGGCTTCTGTCTATTCCTGCCTAACATGAACTAAAAAGAGCATGCAGATGCGTGTAGCCCCTTAAAAAATGCTTAAATTCAACCAATAACAACTGGCTGCAAAGCAAAACACGTGCAATTGCAATCTGATTAGTCCTGTAAACAAGTGGGCACAGAAAAGGTACGGGATGAACCATCCATGTGTAGATGTCATCATAATGATCATCGGCCTGAGTACGCCCACTGCAGGGCAAAGCCTTCTCCCGTGTCCCTCCAATTAACCCTGTCCTTTGCCAGCTGCGGCCACCGTAAATGCTGCCAGATTCAGATTCCAATGATGGCCTGTCCGTATTGCCATAGATTTAGGTAATACTTCAAAAGCACTTCAAGAACCGAGCATTCTATGAAACCTGATTTGAGAGCCCACAGGCTAGAGGAAAATGAGGAGACGCTGAGGTACGAACACATCGACTTAAATGACATGACAAATCTGCATTCAGCAGAGGGAAAACGACTAACACTCTCACAGTGAACAGCTTGTTAACTATCATACATCTGTACAGCACGCCCTGTATTAACAGCAGCTGTTAATACCGAGAATACAACGCGAGACTAGAATTCAGCTGCCAGAGTCACACTACAAACAGCCTGAAAAATGCCACGTGGCGTAGCTTACCCCTCGTCGCAGCTGAAAAAGAAAAGTCGCATTGAAAAACCTGGCAGACAAACACTGGCAATAAGGAGATGTGTGCAATGAGTGTTTGCTCACCAAGATCTTTTCTCCGCTTGAACTCGTTGATGGAAGTTGCCACCTCGGACATCTTCGCCATGGCGTGTGCCAGCATTGCCTTGTCGGGGTGGCCAGCCTCTGTCGACTGTTCTCAGCACAGGAGAAAAAAGGAGAGACCGACGGGAAAGGACACATCGGTTTTACGAGCTGTTTGAATTGAGGGAGCATTCACATAACGTGACACAAGATTCACAGAACAGCTGTTCAGAGGGGTCATGCTGTGCGAGGGAGTCATTGAGGCCACATGGAAGTGCATTAAAACAGCTGACTTCATAAGAATCATGCAGCTCAAAAATTTTTTAGTGCTATCAAATATCTTGAGCACATGTGCACCAGCTGCTGTTCACAGCAGTTTTGAATGACACTCCGTTTTGCTGCGTGCCAGCATGCCATTGAAGGGCAATTACTGAATGTGACACTGAGTTTGTCTAGGATATTAATAGCATATTGCCGCGCAGTTTGCAATCTAGCAAGGTTCAAGTTTGCCTTTTAAACACTTATTCCTTCAGTCTGCTTCCCGCCAGAGGTTTATCCTTGTGGAAGTTGTAGAAGCACTACTTATACAGGAGCCAACTCAATGGAACATGCCCAGGGACAGGACCAGAAAGCACTGTTAGAAGGCAACTGAACATGCGCTAACAAACATTTTCACATTTTCTGTCTTTACCCCCAAATACAGCAGAAATTAGAACACAATGCAAGCTCCAGTAGGCAAAGAAAGAATGGCTACATCATCCGTGAAGAGGCATACGTGAAAGCGACGTCTTGTATAAGTCTGCTGACATTACCCGCATTTTTCAATCTGAAAAATATTTCATGACGTTTTTGTGGGTGCAGACTTTACGAGACTCAGAAGAAAGACATAGGACATCCATCATTTGTTTCCAAAAAGTACATTCTAAAATGCCTTCACACTTGACGTTCTTCAAACCACCATTCATGCAGAATAAACCACACATCACTCATACCATACATCAAAATTGTGACACCAATGCAGTTGACAAGCATGAAATAGTAGTGCATAAAAGAACAGCACCTCGAAGAGCATCCAGTAAGAAGGCATCTTGAAATGCGCTTTCTCTTCGAAAAAAAAATAACAAAAATGAAAGAATTAGGATTGCTAGTAGTATTAAGGACACACCCTGCAAGCAAAGGTTGCACTGATTGCATTAACGACTACATGCAGCGTAAATGCGAGTTCTGTGTAACTAGCATAGATGGATGCTGACATGCCTTGTCGAGCTCGTTGATGAGCAGTGGATACTTGAGTATGCGCTGCACTGGACGAATGAGCACTGAGGGCAGGTCGAAGCAGTTGGTCTCATGCTGCATGCGCTCCACACCAGCCTGCAGGAACTGGGCCGCTCTTGGGTTCTCCATGTACTGCAGGCGTTTTTGGGAAACAAAGACAGGGCAGAAAAAAATTACCAAGCAAAGAAGACACCCACGTTTTTCAAACCCCTTTCAGGATACAAGAATGCTACACTGCACAGTATGCCTATTGCTAAGTGCCACCCAGTGCCACCCAGTGCCGCCCTGTGCTCTGCAGCAACAAACTGTGGGTCGATATAGTCATGGAAAAATCGGTGGAAAACATAAAGCTCCAGCTACTTGTTCAAGCTGAAAGCCCCCCACATAACGCATAGAATGTATGCACAGGCTAGGACACAAGTAAACAAAGCACACCATTCAGTTCCAAGTGAAATCACAGCTGCCATACCGATTGGACACCTAACTGCGACCTCCAGTGGCCTGCACATGCCACGCCTCCCTATTTGCACAGGCCATGTGTAAGCAGGATTTGAAAGTCATAGCATGATCCACCAACTTCTGTCCGAACCTGTTCATGCACACAAATAAATGCCATCGTAGTTACTCGCATACCATTTGATACATAATATTGGTCAACCCCACAGTGAGGAACCGTAAAAAGGAAACTGAAATGTCATGGAGGTCAAACAACACAAGCTCCAAGCTGCTAACATGCAATTAAGATGAGCAGCACATTGTAGCACATATCAAGCAGTGGAAGTGCAGCGAGAAACCTGTCACTGCTGAACGCACATTGTGCACTGTGCACTACTAGCAAGCTTCGTTCCATGAAGGATGCGAAGAGAAGACGTGAAACATAAAATATAAACAACATTTTGTTTAATTAAATTTTAGGAGACAAACTATACAGCCACGGTGTGTCATTGGTATCATAAGTCAATAGTAGGAATTTATTGAACAGCCCAAACCGAAGATCTCATTGCTAGAAAAAGGAAGACACTTGAGCCATTCAGGGATCAAACAAGTTGAGACAGGAGATGACATGCACTAGTGTGTCACATGCAGTCTGTCCCATCTGTTTCTATGCTCAAGACTGCCAAGTGCTTGTTACCACATGCAAAAAGTGTCCTCACTGTTTTCTCCAGCACCTGGGAAACTTATTGGTGACACTGAACGCATGTCTTGCCACACAGTTAATTGTTCAATGTCAGTGTACATAAGCTGGCAGCTTGCATAAAAGCTGCCAAGAACAGGCAGGGCTACCTGTGTCAGTGAGCAAAATGGAGCAATTTCATTTGTTGATGAGACTTATCTGGAGTTTTGTTCAGGCATAGCAAAGCAGAGGGCACTGTAAGCCATGATCTGCATATACCTCCCACCCCACCCCTGTCTCTGGGCTGAGTGATTTTGATGAAGCAAGTCGACCTTTAAGTGAGCAAATACAGCCCATACATAAACACATGCATGTGTAAAGCTATGTGTGCATATGTGCACGTGTCCCCTTCATTTTCCTTTAACTGAACATGCCTCAAGCCATGGGAAGGAAAAGACCAGAACTTGCAATTACATTTGACGGATCATACCTTTGGCCAAAGACCGGTGACGTCATCATGGTTGCGGCAGTAATGCCCGTACACCTCCTTCAGCTCGTCAGCAACGTTGACAAAGCAGGTGCCTGTGGAGGAAAAGCTGCCTTAACAAGCTACATTCTGCACAGATCACAATGCAAACCATAGACACAGATAACACGACAGGCTTCCAGCTCATCACTTCCAACAATGAACGCAACTCGTGCTCACATGGCACTCACCAATCAGCTGCGAGCACTCCGGTTTCACAAGTTCCTTCTCCAGGGACGCAAGCAGTTGGGACGACACAGCGATCACCTCGTCAATGTTGCCGAACAGCGTCACGGCGTCAATGTCCAAGCTTTGCATCTGAGGGAAGAGAAGCAACAGACGCAGTGACAACAGCGATCGGAGAACCGGAACCACAAATGTACAAAGCTGAATGAGTTTCAGAGCAGTGACCACACCAGGATGGCAACATGACGACTAGAGCCGCACATGAGAAGCATGCCTTAGAACTTGCTCCAGCCGCCAGCTGTTCACGCATCAAAACTTAATGGCAACACCATCTGAAAAAAGACCGCAAAACTGTCCGAGTCGGGCAACGAAAACTGCATTTAGGCTTACCTATGGCAATTTTGTTTTTAGTGATGTGAACTGATGAATTGATGACCTCATCAATTCAAAATCACTTAATCTAAGCTTTTGCTTTATACTTCAATAAACTGATGTTTTGACACCATGAGAACACTCCCTTTAACTCCAAAAAATTTTCAGTTCCCTTCGAGTTCCAATTATCGAAAGTCGACAGCAAGCTGACCCTTCCCATCAGGTGGTGTGCGAGTAGCCATGATGAAATCAGCTTTAATGCAGGCCCTTCCTCTCTCTCGGCACTTGGATGCCTTACCAACAAAGCCCGTTGAGCGAAATGTTGCATACCCTGCTCTTGGAGTGGTCGTTGAGGTACACCTCGCAGCACACCTGCAGGGCCTTGATGTAGTCGCGCTCCGTCTGCAGCAGCTCTGTCAGCACGCACTGCCGATGGTCACGGAGCTTGCGCCTGCGCGTCATCACTTGTCATGAGATTAAACCAACTTCATTCATGCTACCAGTTCATCAGGTTACATCCACAACGATGCACACAATGAACATGGGTGAGACACAGACAGAGGGCAGGGCAAGTTTCAACCCAAAGGGAACGTTCACTAAGGCTAGCCTGAAGTGGAAACAAGAAAACAGATCTAAGCCCCAGGGAGACTTGATGAACAGGATAACAAAGGCACTGCAAAAACAGACTTCCCATCAAAATGAAGCTTCCCCATCTTTACAAACCACAGGCTGGAGCAGCCACAAACAGCTTCGAGTTGCAAGCGAGAGAGGGATGTCAGCATGTCCCTGTGTACAAGCAGTGGTCCCTGCATGCCACACAACATGCATGCTTGCAATCTCACTGAAGCCCTTTTTACAACAGCTATCAGCCACCACGTTGCTGACACTTCCCTCAGACCTGCCACCTGCTGCTTAGATCTCAGTGCTTCAGTACAACTGACTAGCAACCTTCCAGTGATAGACCAGTGTGACTTGGCATGTGCAAATACCCAATATTTTCACCAACTTTTACTGTATCATTTAATCACACTGCATTTATTATATCGCATCCTACGGTACTGGATTACATTGTGTTATATTAGCATTATTAATTCGCTTCATATTCTATCCATCACACCCCCATGTAATGCTCCAAATGCCCCAATAGGGGCCTTTAAGGTAAAATAAACGATGGTGATGATGACCTAGTACTTTTACATCAAGAGCCGCTTTCACTCTTGTCGTCTATTCAGACAACTCTACCACACACTCATGTTGTGCAAAGTGTGTGAGCCTGAGAGCACTGAGCTACATAATTCCTACCTCTAAAATATTTACTCTGAGATCAAATCTTAAGTCTTATAAAAGTCCACTCTCCGCACCAGTTTGAGTGCACCTTAAAGACAGCCACTTCTATACAGTCTAAGGGTGTGAAAACAAAGAAATAAAAAGCACTGACCGCCTTTCCTCATCCTTGGCTGCCGAGTCGTTTGCCGTTCCAGTCCGACTTGTGGAAGCTTCCTGTGACGGCACTCCGTCAACGTGGTCACGAGCCGTGGTTTGGGCCACTCCAGATGACGCATCTGGAAATTATAGCAAAGTGGAACTGCGGCAAGAATTTCGTTCATAAGTTATCAACAAGCCTACATGATAATCTGAACTGGAAAGGGACTGAAATTTGTTCGAATCACATGAAGTTAGAAATAAGGCAAGCCTTTTTCACATACTTGAAGTTAGTGGGCATCAACATCAACCTCAATGCATCAGCTCAAACTAAACGGATGTTTGAACTAAAAAAAAAGTTGAAATCAGCAAGGGTTTCACAGTAAGTGTCACCCCAGACATAGTAGAGATACCACTCTGGGAGGTGCTGGTGAGTGAGGTTACTAACACAGGCAAGCCTTATACCTCTCACTCCATCAAAATTAAAAAGCGGACCTCCGGCCTCACTACTACGTAGCAGAAACTCCTCAGCTGCAGTTTCTATTCAATGCACATAGTTTTGTTAAATTCGCACAGTGGACTGGTGATTAACTGGGTTCATTTAGCACTGGGCTATATGTGGTTGAACAATAAGGATAGGGAAGAGCCTAATAAAAGTCTGTCAAGAGTGTATTCAGTGTCGACAGGGTGAAACAGGAGTTGTCTACTTGGAGTTCAGGTTACAGGTGAGGTGGAGGCCAGGACCTCGGACACATGCTCCTTATAGCAGTGCTCTGTCGCTTGGGTATTTAAATAGTGCCATCTGTTGACTACTCGACTACTCAAGTAACAGATATCATGACAACTCACCAGATGCTGCCCACGGGTCTGGCGAGGCCAGAGGAACGGGCGGTGCGGACCTGTTCGGCAAGGAAGCTATGCTCGTGGACGATGATGTGGGCACGGCGGGTGGCGGTCGGGTAGGCACAGGAGCTTTTTTTGTCACTGCAAGGTGGAAAGACAAAATAACAAGGAATGATTCAAATGAACCTAACCTACCAGGGCTGAGAAATGGAGTCTTACTTCTCGACGATACTTTCAACTCTTTGGCAACACAATGCTTTCCAGTTTTTCGCAGCCACATTAAGTTTTAGACGATGTTGATCATGTTCTAGCTGCCCTGAAACTGCACTAAATAAATATGATGCACTGATTTCCAGTCATCATAGGGAAAGGAGGTGCCACTATCTAGGCGAGTTTCATGCATCTAGGAGTGCTTCATCCACAATAGAGTGCCTAGAAATGTAAGCATCGTATCTGGCTTGGCTGGTGTTGGGCCTGAAAAATGAATTTGGCTGCAGAACTGTGCCTACAGGATTCAGGAAATCATGTATCCTAAACAATATTAATTCAAATGCAAAGTGACAATGCCATTGCGGTCATAAAACCTCAAAGGCCGTCATTCGTACTGGTTTCAGGATTTCTGAAAGGCGCTTCCTGGAGGTTTGCCTAGCCACTAAATATACATTTCAGGCCAATTATTAACCAAGCCAAACAAAAAGTTTACACTTGCTGGCATTCCTGCAGCAGATGAATAATCACGCCATCACTATGTATTCCTCTAAACAACTTATGAAACTCTAACCAACAACCACAGCCTTGAAGGTGGAGTAAAGGTAGCGGACATCCCACACCAACAATCCCAATGTCACGCACGACTGCTAAGGCTGAGGCCACAATATTTAATGGTTTTCAGCTACCTACGAGCCCAGTTGAGGGATAACTTTTTATCTTCAATCCCAGTAGATGTAATTGGCCCATAAGAGATACAACCTTCGTGTTGACAAAAAGCGTACTCTCAAGATTGCCTCTCCCCCCTCACATTAATTTTATTTCAGCAAGTTTATTTCTGGCCAGTTCAGTGCCCAGAGAGTTCAAATAAATGCATAAACTCCTGCGCTCACCTGGCTTGACTTCATGAAAACTGGCCACTTCCCTGCAAAAAGAAAACAAAAAAGTTAGCAGGGCAGTTAGTACTGTGTAACGAAAGATTCAGCGAGAGCCATTAGCACTGGGGACTAAAATGCTGTTTATTCATTACTATTTGCCTTCTTATCTGAGCGTGGCGTGCTGCAGTGATGTCATGCGTGACATCACTCCATGCTGGCCAATCAATATGGCACGGTGCTACATCGACAATACCGACGACAGCAATGTCATAAGCAGGAAACATGCCCTTAACAGCTGTCACTGCAAAACGTTTACCTATATCCTGAAACATTTGTGTCAACTGCAGCTCACTTGTGGAAACAGCCTGTACTGACACCTGTCTTGACTTTTCGAGTTTTTTCACCTCAAAAGAGCTCCATTTGCACCAAAAGAAGCCTCTTTGTCATTAGAAAGTAGCAATCCCCCTGCCTAGACCAAATTCAATTCGTCCTGGGTGTCCCTTTGAGATCGAGAAGGAGGGTCACCTCTTAAAAGCCGCGCTGTCGGAACTGGTGAGGGTGTTCGCCCGCCGCAGGGGCGGCAGTGTGGCGTCTGAAGTGCCAGCCTCCCTGCCGGTGGAGCCTCCTCTGTCAACATCAGGAGGGGGCAGACTCTGCGGAGAATCGTTCCCAATGGGGCCAGCTGACGTGGGAGGTGATGCCTCTTCCGCAAGGCTGTGCCAAGGCGGAAGGGTCTTCCTCCGCGGCTGCTCCCCGGCACGGCATATGGGAGCAGAGTTGAAGCGCCCCATCTTCCGCAGTCCAACGTCAACGGCCTCCAACGAGGAGGAGGAGGGCCTCACCATCTCCTCGACGAAGGAGGTCGGGCAAATCCCGGTGCGTCCATCGCGCGACCTTGCCTGCAGAGACGGGTGGAATGCGGTTTTGGACAGTGCTCTCAAGCAACCCACAATTGTGGGCACACATTTCCCCTGCATACTTTGTGCTAAGCACCCCAATGACACAATCAGTAACACCCGTCAAAAGTCCAAATCCTAGAGAGAGGAAGACAACATTTCCACGCAACAGAAGTAAATATTGACACGATACTCGACACGCATTATTTTATGTAATTACTTGAACTGTGCAATCAATAAATACAACAGAGCAGCCAAAACAACAAACAACACTGTCGTGCGCCAGACCACACATCAACAGGTGACCAACAGATGACCCTAGACATGCTCTGTGCACTGCAAGCTTGGCCCACGTGTACGATCCTGTGGCTCGCAGTGTGCGGTCACGTTTTCTCAACAGCCGACTACTGTCCTTGTAAGTAATGTAAATACTTCGACAATGTCCACACGTTCACTTCTTTGATACTGTCATAATTCCCTAAGCACAACACTTTCAGCCTTTCCCAGAACCGCGCCTTCCAAAAAAATTTCTTACGAGCTGTGCCATTTTCCATGTGTGTCTAATAAAAAAAAGGCTAAAAAACAGCCTAATCTCCAGCTGATTTCCAAAAAGGGACCACTTACTGTAGCTACGGGAGGAGCAAACAAAGGACTTAATGGTTATCAAATTCGCAGCCGTCGCCGCAAGTGGTTATTTAAAAGTCAAGCCTGCGAAGTCTCAAGAAAATAGCTTCTTGAAAAAGATTGTCTACATGAAAGAAGCTAGCCTCTCCTTAACTTAGAATATCCCCAAAAGGCACCAACAGGTGGCAGTTTCACTGAATTTGATATGCTGATCAGCTCAGGTACTTCAGGCTTCGATGGCAGATGCTGCGGCTAGCAACATCTTTTCCTTCCATTGCTATCTTATTCATAAATAGCCACTAACGACAACATCAGAGAAAATCTACACACCAATGAGATCATGATTCATGCAACAGTACCAATGACATGAGACTATGCTAACCTGGTACCAGTCATCGTTGACCTTGCCAAGCAGAACAATGACCTCACCGGCAGACAGTGCAAGATCACCTTCAACGCTCGCCGGGAAGTCGAACAACGCTCGTCCAAAGCACGCCCCCGAAGGGCTGGCTACGTCTGAAACCGTGCCGCTTTGACCCATCGAGGAAGTAGCTCCCGCCGAGTCGGCACAGTCAACGATGATGTCAACGTATTCCGTCGGAAACAGGCCCACCCGACCGTTGAGTTCTCCTTCGGTCCACTCGTCGTCAACGTGACGAATAAGCGTTACAAGCTCACCCTTTTGAAATGACAGCTCGTTGGGATACTGGGCGACAAAGGCAAACTTGGACCGCGCGTACGGTAGAAGACCCGAGTTGAGGCTGTGATAGCCGCTGACGTCCGAGGATGATGTCATTCCGTTCAACACGACTCCATTGAGGTTCTCGGCACCGTCCCCTTGGCCCAAGGTGGAAGTCCGCTGTGACTTCGGGGGTGCCGAGGTGCTCCCGGGCAGGTGTCCGTTGAGGCAAGACACAGGTGGCTGGGACGTCTTCGCCGGGATGGTGGTCTTTTCCTTGTCGGAGAGGAGGGTGACGAAGTTTCGGGGAAACTTGCCAGACCTACCATTGCACTCGCCCCTGGTTCAGAGATAGCAGAACAAACAAAGCACCAAGGTTCAGCTCTGACAAGGCAACAAAATAATGGGCTAAAAAAACATTGATTAACCGGCCACTTCAAAATTAAAAATTTGAGATTCCCACGAAAGTACCGCATTTACTTGCTTAATTTGTGCACCCCTAATTTATTACGTTGGCTCATAAAAAACTTCAGTTAACACATTTTACGCTCCCTGCTGCGCCATACCACCAGCATGCACATGGGTGCGTGCAAGGCATGCATGGGAAGGTCGGTGCGGTTACTTTGCTGTGTGCAGCTGCAAAAGGTGCAAGGGGAAGCCACTCTCACTCCCAAGACCAAGCCACAGCTCCCCAAAAGATTTATTCTGTAATTTTGTGACTGCGGGTGTACCCTGACTGCTTTCTGCTTTTTTTTTGTGTGGTTGCTACACTCTCAAGCTTTTGTTGCTAGCTGGGGAGACAGGTAGAAAGAGGAGACAACTCATGACAATAACACCCCACTGTGGTCCATATTTACACTGCGATCAGAGGCCTTTCAACCCTTTGACTACTGCGGACGAACTGCACTCATCATGGCAAGATGCAAAAGTAGGACTGGTGAAGACCTCAGGTGATCGTGAATAGAAAGAAACCTTGCTGCAAGCTGCTGACGAATCAGGCTCGTCAGCTTACTTCCAGCTTTGACAACGTAGACGAGAGTGAAACAAGTGTTCCACCTGGTGGCATTTTGAGCATTAGCCAGCCAAACAAATGAACTACAAATGATGCTCTTTGCTAGCAATGGTGACAGCACAGAAAAGGACAGACAGCTGGCATACAATTCACACCCTTTTTTGGCCACTGCCTGCCATAGTGACATAGCCATAGTGCTAACGACTGCACTATACTAGTAGTGCACTCGTGCCCCGTTAATTAACTCTTTCCTTACCATGAGGAAAATGACCATTTTTTGTGGGTTTCAGTAGCTTTTTTTTTTTTCTGTAAAAACTACTGCATTCAATGCGATACATCAAAGCACACTAAATAACGGCACTTTTTAGGCATACAAGTTTGAATAATGAATTGCGCACGGGAACAGAATATTTTATTTGCCAAAAACAAGATTTTAGGCTATGAGGGATGCCGCAGTGAAGGGCTCTGGAAATTTCGACGTCACCACTGCACCTGCCAACTTGGCCATGTCACGTCTGGAGACGTCACTTCTAGCCTGGTGACGTTATTGTGATGACACATCGTCTTGACTAATCACCGATTTTTATGACACATGATGTAGGTTTTTTTTTTCCAATTTGACTTCTAGTCAGTGCGCTGACATCGCACAGTACACAGGGTTTTAGAATTTCTCCTCCAACGAAATTCAACCGCCACAGCCGAGACTGAACCTGCGTCTTTTGGGTCAGCAGCCAAGTGCCATAACCACCGAGTTACCGCGACAGCGAAGTCGTCGTTGCCCAGCAATGAGCATGGTACCGTGTCTTCGAGTCTTAGTGCGTTAAAAAAAAAAATCCACTTCTGGACAAGCAAAAAAAACTACATAGGAAACGAAACTTCGGTTCTCTGATCACAAGCCAGATGCGCAGCAAGCCCTTAAGCAACGTGGTAGGTTTCAAAATCATTGCCCGAAGTCATCGTTAGTGGGCTAACGATACTCAATGGGCGTCGTAAGTAAAAACTTACCACCCCCCTGTTAATATGAAAATTCCGTTAATATGGACACCAATGTGCACAAAACCTCAACTGCCAAAACTGGACATTTTCCTTTCTGAATATTGAGTACAGGACGCCTGCAAAAGGTAGTGCAAAAACAAAAGTTACTCAATGAAGGCGTTTATTCCTTTTCTGTTGTGTGGTTCCGTGTTTTTTAGTGTCAAGGTGCCTCGTCGAGATGGCGTATTGCACAGGTTGTCTATGAAGGAAACACTCTCGGCAGCGTCTGCAACTTCGGACAATGTGTTCAGCACCTGTCACCCATCTGAGAGCAGAAACATGCTAGCAGTTTCCAAGAGTGGATAGCCGTAGTTGGAGTGATGCCATCACACATCTCGCGGCCCACGAGACAGTGCATTTTTTAAATACACGATAATGAACTTACAAGCTGCAAAAATTTTGTCTTCATTACACACGGCTATGCACAAAAGCAGTTTATTATAATAGTTTTTGTTTCAAAAATGTTTTCTATTGTTTGTATTCAAGACTCATTATTATGAAAAACCTGTTTCACTCAGAAGCCAGAGTGTCTGTGTTGACATGACACGAATTTATATGCTACAGTCAGGGGTTTGACTTTTCGGTTTTTATTTTTTGAAAAACTGCAGAGTTTATTCGGTTTTTATTACAGAACAATAGATTCAGTTTTTCTCTGCACAAATTATTTTCGACGAATGAAATACTGACTTTTTTCAGTGATTTAATGCAACAATTCTGTGTGGTCAAAAGTCACTCCAAGTCTATCTTGGTGTTCTTGTCATCCTGAACCATTTATTTACCAGTAATTAACGTGCAAATGGTAGTACTTGAAGCTGTGCTCACAGAAGAAATTGATACTGTCATAAAAGAGGTACTCAAGTTAAGGCCAGAAGACAAAAATGAAAGCAGAAGCTTATTTCTAAGAACCATGTTGACATGTTATTGTTGGGTTGTCAAGCGGAGTTGAGTGCGAGTGCGGGGCATCACGCAAACTGAATGTTGATGGCAGCGATGGAACTGCCGCTCAACCATCATTTTAGCCAGAACACACATTTTCATGATGCCCATGCGCAGTTTCATGCTAATGTCCTGCAGTTAATTAACCTACTGAACAGACTAACTGCACTAAGCAGGCGTTGATAACAAACATACAGTGCTTAAACAGAAGGCGGCGAGTAGGTGATGCTTCCTGGCCTGAAGAGGCATGTAAGGTAAGCAATACCTCAAATCGCACAACTGCTCTAAACCAATTTTTGAATTTTTTTTCTCTACCATCACTCTACCAATGATACTACCATTGCATCATGCCCCTGGCTTTTCAACTTGGTAAATTTTCAAACTGACTGAGTGTAACTCGTATTCAGCAGCCATACAGCTATGCCTTGAACGCCAAGAATACTGACAGTTTTCGGAAAAAACCGAAATGTCCAACCTCTAGATATAGTACATCTGCTACCCTCTATAGTAGTCTATACCACAACAAATGCAAGAGTAATGATCAGAGCTGAGGTACTACTACGCACCAGAACCAGTCCTTGTCGATGATGCGCTGGATGTGCACAATGTCTCCACTGTGCAGGTTCATCTCGTCATCCAGCTGTGCAGTCATGTCCTGAAGCACCCGTGCCAGGAGGTCAACATCCCGCGACCCCTGGGTTGCACGGAGACTTGCCCCGTCCAGCATCCAGGCGTGCGAGAGTGGGAAGATGCCCTCACGCCCGTCCAGTTGGCCCCGCCACCAGTTGGTGTCCACCGCGGCCAAGCCAACTATGAGGTCACCTGTAGCCAAAACATGATCTGTCGTTCCAGCAATCCGCAGCTAAAATGAATGGCGCATGCATAGTGCGGCAAAGCCAAGGAGTGAAGTGCGAAAACAGTTTGATCAAACATAGGCATTAGTCAGAATAAGCAAGCTACAGGAATTCACCATTATCATTATCATCAGTCCATCAAATGCTTCATCCGCTTATCTTCAAGTAACTCTGTCATGTGCCATCTGTGGCCATTATATTTCTGCGTAATTTCCCCACCTTCTTTCCGCCTAATTACATATTGTATTTGCTCGCATAATTTGCACCCTCGTGTAATTCCCACACCCTTAACTTATGACCAGTGTTTATAAAAAAAAAATTCACAGACTATCCCGTCATCGCGAGCAGATGTAAGGATGAAGCACTGCAGGAAAGGCGCGCCGTAATCTAGGACAGCTCACAGGTGCTGATAGCTGCACACGAGTGTTGGGGAGCATCCCTCATCAGACACTTTTCTTTCCTTATCTTTCTTCATGAGCAGCAACGCGCCCAGATTTCTTTGTCACTTGTTAAGTATGGCGACCCATGACCAGCAATTGCCATGTTCCAAAGAAGAGGGGATGGTACCAACATTTGCTACACAGAATGCTAGCTGGGACTCAACTGTCTCACACAGAGATGTGAGACAGTTACTGCACCATCTCCTTTCCTCAAAAACAATTTCAATCGCCAAGTCCAAGAACAACAAATTGCAATTGCTTACTGGCCGGGCTGATAGATGGCTTCAAGGGACTTGTGCTAGTGGCCATGCTGATGGATGGCTAAATTTGACCTGAGTTCTGGGGTTCGCGTGCGTTATGTAATGACCTCGCGCAGCACTGCCGCCTCACTTATCAAGTGCCACCAGGACAGCGCATGCGCATCCCGAGCTGCAGGGCAGAACTTTGGCTCCTTTGCCCTACAATAGCCTTGCCCATTACGGGACCACAAAGACACTATGCTTGATGCATGCGCTGGTCCGGCAGCAGCGCAGCATGTAAGCACCAATATGTAAACTGAAAGTTTTGCCAAACTTCATGCAGGTTCGCCTTCAAGTTCCCTCTCCGCACTGGCACCAAGGTCACCAATGGTACACCAACAATTGAAGCTAAAAGCAAAAGGATACTTTCTTGAGCTAGTCAGTACATGCTAATCAGGTAAAGACATACCTAGCGTGACGTGACGTGTCTGCCTACTTCTCTTGTCCTGTTTCAGCCATGCTATGCCTTTACCTGATGAGCTAAAAGCATTTTATGCTTGAAAGCTTATCTGCCCCTCCTGATATGTTTACTTTCCTTTATGACTCACTCCATTACATTGTGCACTAAGTGCCCTGCCAATGCCCATTTTGTCGACTTGGACTTGTTCCCTGACCTGCTCTGCTTCCTTCCTGTCTCTCAAACTTACCCCCAATCATTTTCTTGTTCACAGCTTGCTGAATTTTCCTATTTTCTTTTTATTCCTAAACTGAGGACACAACAGGAATGCGTAGGGTACACTTACGGAGCCTAGAGCCAAGCAACATGAACTCTGTTGGAATGTAAGCTAACTAATAATCTTTCACGACCACCAACATCAGAGATGCAAAAGTTGACAGAATAAACATCAAAATGCCACACAGTGTGCTGAGAACAGATCAAGTTTGCTATCACCATTAACACACCTAAGAATGGTATACAAATGAAGGAAGCTGGCAGTCACCGAAACCAAAGAAAGCATAGGGCAATGTTTTTTTTTTTAATTTGTGGTGTTATCAATGGGAAGTTAACAGTGCAATCATTTTCTTGCTGAAAGATAACTGACTACACAGTAGAATAGTTAGAATAAGCACTAAAGTGCAGTTTCATAAAATCTGCCATTCCTATTCTACACTGCAAAAATCTGGATGAGTGCCAGAATCAGCAGCACGTCAAAATAAGCAAGGTACTAAGGCTTAAACTCTCACCAGCGTTGCCTAATATACCCTGTGTCATGATAGGAAAAGACGTGAGAATGGTACTGATCCCTCAACAGGAAAGAAAGGAAAGGAGATGCCTAAACTGCAGCACTTTTGGCACACACTTGAGTTATTTTAATTGCGTATCATCTTGTATAGCAGCCTTTTTATCAATGAAGAAGTTTCTTCCGCACCTCTAAACTTGGCCTTTTGAAATAAGACGCTGTTAAATGGCCCCAGTGAATTTAAAGCCTAAACTGAGAACGGCAAAATATATTTTGACGTCCACAATGGTTGAACAACACAGCCCTACTGGGCTCTCATTCTCATGCGTTGTTCGTAAAACACGCTTGCGACAGTCTCTAATCCTAGCGGCCTGCCACTAAAAAAACAGCAGCGCACTGTGACAGCTTCCAATCACTCACACAACTACCTGTACAGTCAGCATAACGTGAGGTCAGTGAACCACTCTGTTGTAATCCAAAGAATTATACATTTTTAACTTCTTTTTTCCTAATAATTTTTCTGGGCAAGTCAAATAAACCACGCTACAAAGTGCTCTAGTTTATGTTTTGATGCCATTTATAATGTTTCTCCACTTCTTTCCACTTATTCCTCAGCTAAAACAATAAATCCGGGTTCAAAGTAACACCCTGCATGACTATCAACCTGCATGTGGGCACATAAGCCTCTGTTTTTATCACACAGTGGGAGACAAACAACACATACCAAGAGATAAGATAATGCAAAGTGAATGCCACTACTTGTTTGCTTGCGTGCCTCTAGGCGTGCGAACACACCATGCCACCCCAGCATTGCAAGCAGAGCAACCATGGATGGCACATCCTGAAGAGAACGTCAGGCCAAGCAGAGCCACCTTTTCACCAGTTGGTGTACCGACAACAATAGTGTGCCAAAAAAGGAAGTTTGGGGCTATAAGGAAGGACGCGAGGCACTGTGCTAATTACAGGTTAATTTCAAAATTCCTTTTTCCTTTACCATCTCAATTTGCCGAGAGGCTAATCACCCCCACTCGTTTTTATCACCGTGCGTTGTAGTAATGATACCAGAGTCTCAAATCAGCAACATTTTCATATATCTTTCTTTCTGGTAGCTATATCCACAGAGGCCCATTCATACTAACAACTGACCTCCCACAAAGAAAATACTTATCAGAGTGATCAGTATTCATCACCACCCATCCGAGCACAGGAATATGCAAAGCACATACTCATTGGCGAGTTGGTTCTGTCTGCCATTTATTTCTGGTGCGTTTTCGTAATAACCATAATAACAGGCACACGGCTACAAATGAAAGCTACACAGCTTCTTAACAGTTTTGCAGTTGGAAAAAAATCCTTTCTTTCCTAAATTATTTAAATGAGCAAAGAAGGGGCAGAAAAAGGTTGGAGATTGAGGCCATGGAAAGCACGCACGTCTTGCAGAAAGGTCAGTGAGCATCATCTGAGTGAACATCTGTGAGTTTATCTTCAAGGGCTTGCTGCAGGAAGAGTCTGGAGAAGGGGAACAAGTGAGCTCTAGTGACAGCGGGCCAGGACCGGGGCTGTGTAGTCTAAATCTTCCTTGTCATTCTGGTTCTCAGGCTGGCATTAGCATTGTAGCAAATTAAAACGATGAAGCAATGATTATATTTCAGTTTTTCATGCCTCACGTCACCTATACTGCACTTCTACATCACAGCCATTGCTTGGCTGTTGAAGCCAGAACCGAAAGAGCTTGACAGAGGAAATTATAAATTATAAATAGTTTAGCAGGTGTAGGTAAATGCCACGTGGTGATCCATGCATACTATTAAGCATGATAACGAAGAAAAAAAAACATGCAACTAAAATTGTGGAGTCTATACTTTTCATGTTTCCATTCTGTGTTTCCTTATCTGAAAGTGCTTCTCCCTAGCTTTCTATGTTTCAGTGCGAAAGCCCTTCTTCAAGAGGTCTAAACAGCTCAGTGTTTGTGTGAAGCTTGACTTTGACACTGGCCTTGGCTGAACGATTAATAAAATAAAATAAATATTGCCGCAACTGGGATTCAAAACGGTGGCGGCACGAACAAATCAGCTTTGCTGGCCACCCCATGAGAGCACTATGCTATCGCTGCTGCCGATCACGCCTCCTGTTAAGCTGCAACACACTCTCGCACTGTGGATCGGACATTGTCGTCTTCATCAACTAATACTACCATCGAACCAATATTGTCGCATAGCAAAACCATGAGCCAACCAGGCTAAAAAAACGTGCTTTCGCAAGTCTACTCGATTTATCTAAGTTAAAACCCTACTACTTTCTTTTTTAACCACTAAGAGCTTTTAAATAGTTGACATTCAGTTTAAAACATCACTTTTTTTTTTTTTTTTCAACAGCATACTCACCACTCCGAAAGCTCAGATCACCCGGCACATTGGATGAGAAATCCGCTGTGGCTGCAAAGAGTTCCTGGCCGGGTAGCAGCTGCGGCGCCTTGACCTCGACCACAAACGCTGAGGGAAACTTGCCCTGCTGGCCGTGAAGGTTTCCTAAGGTCCAGTGCTTGTCCACGGTAGCCAGGACCTGAACAGAAGGTTTGCAAAAAAAATTTGCATTCCTTGTGTTGCTTGTGAATTAATGAACTGTTGTCAGCTGGACTAGCATGTCTCAACATAGCATTTATCAAAAGGTGTTCACTGTAGATGTGTCTATGTACGTCACAACAATTGGAGCACATTCAGCACTGCTGGCAAGCACCAATCTTCTCTTCATAATCAAAGCCCTTTCCTCCTTACAACGCTTAGCAGCACTGTGCGGCGTGCCTGTGTATGCAATATGCTTGCTGCGATAGTTACTGTGTCATCGCTCTCCTCCTAACCTCTGCCTTGCAGCGCCAAGCCCAAGTCAGTGAGGATAGGCACAGGACTTCCTATTACAACAGCAGGCCTTTCCCCTGCTCATAACCGCCTCCTCGTTGTAATTCCGAGTGCAAGCAATCTAGAGTGTCCGAGTGCTGATGCGCCTTTCTCCTTCGCACGGCTGTCTCCCAGTTAACATACCTTTCCTCCCTTACTGGCGATTTTCACAATCCAATATAGCAGGGCTACAGAGATCTGTTTCTGGGGTCAGCCTAGGCAGAATCACACGTCTTAAAATTTCATGACAAACTAGTGCCTGTTTGTCGATGATAGCAACCGTGTGCGAGTGAAACAGTCTCCTTTCTTGAAGGTGTAGAAGAAATAAATGAGAGACAAAGAAATATCTGCTCTCTGGTGCTTGAAAAAGGCCTACATGAAAGCAGAAACCTGTCAGCAGTGGACGTGCCACATTGGAGGGAATTGAAAGCCCTAACACTGGCGATGAAGGCTCTAATACAATGAGTGAATTACAAAACCAGGTCAGGTAAGCTAGAGCAAGCGATTGCGTATCTGTCATGCTGCTTCACAGAAGACAAGCTAGATAAAGTTGTCCGTCACTGACACAAGGCTGAGCCCTGCTACGATTTTCCATGGTCATGAATTTCTTTAACCACGTGCTGCTGTGAATAAAAGTATAGATTTATAATTGCAGGTGCAAGTGGAAAACGAGAACAATGAGGTCTGCTTTTTCCGCGTACTCCTTGTGCTTTCAGTTGGCTCGTAAGCAGTGGATGGAAGGATTATTTTCGTTCTATGCTATTCTACTTTTACTGTCCACCCGTTTAATTACAACAGCGAGGGCATGGGGCAATTACAGTGAAAACAGAATCGGAATGAAATGGTATCCCAATCAAGGAATTACATCACCCTCCCCCTCGACGCTGCTCTGCGCACAGCGATCCTTCTTGGACTAATTAGTGATCCCGCCGCAGTGTAGTGTTGATTTCGTGAAATCGCCAATATAAACCTACCCATATTCTATCAATGCTCTAAATGACACTAAGTGATCCAGGCTGCTATCCATATTGTTTGATGAACACTGAACAGCATCCCAACAGGACACCAATGACACCACCTTGCAAAGAGATGGTGACAGTGGAAGCCACAAGCAATATAGTGAATAAATACCTTCTCATGTTCCGGAACAACTCTTCTCGGCAATGCAGTATACAGGCTAGGCAAGAAAGAGAAGGAGATGGGCTTTTGTCCCCGTGATGTGCTGTTCATTCCTCGGCTCCAAAGCTTACCCCGTTTCACCCCTCCGCACCCCTAGCCCGAACCCTTCATGGCACGGGGACAAAAGCCAGCCTGCTGCCCTTTCCTACCTAGCCTCTGCTGCACACTGCCAAGAAAAGTTGTTCCTAAGTATAGTGGCTCATTGGTGGTTACTATATTCTGGGTGCCAGTCACAACACAATAACCGTTTTTAGCAGGCCGCCACAAGCCTACTTCGTTGCAAAAGTCGCACTCTGTCCCGATAGAGAAGAAAAAGATATGGCTGTTGTTACACAAATGAAAATGATAACTCATCACATAGTACTGCACTGACTGTTCTGGTGCAAAGCTAAGCGTGAGCTGCAGAACAGATGCCAATATGGCCTGCAATCTCTCGCTTGTTAATTGGTGCTGAACCCCGTGTAAAGTAACACTGTTTCACAGCAGGCAAAAAAGCAAAGCCCGGAAGACAGCGCGCACAGCACCATGCCTCTCCTTCTGTCTCCATGATAAATGAGAGTAAAAATAAAAATAAATACAAGCTGCAATATGCTCGAGAGCACAAGTTGCCTTAAAAAGGCTCCATACATCTAAAGATGCTGCCCACGACAGGGTTTTCAGGTAGCTTTACTGGTCATGGAACTGCCCTAAAGTTTCATGCAAAGACAAAACTAACCACAAGAGAGGCACGAGTGTCTAATAGAGGGCAGCAAACTGCCACTGTGCCACAAAATAATGTCTGCACACGGGAAGGGATTGCTGTGTTAGGCATGTCATGAAAAACGTACAAGTGTAAAAACATTAAGCACAGAGAGTAATACATCATTGTCACCCTAACAATAATAATCATCATCAGCCTGACTACGCCCACTGCAGGGCAAAAGCCTCTCCCATGTCTCTCCAATTAACCCTGTCCTGTGCCAGCTGTGCCCACCGTATCCCAGCCTACTTCTTAATCTCATTCGCCCGCCTAACTTTCTGCCGCCCCCTGCTATGCTTGCCTTCTCTTGGAATCCACTTCATTACCCTCAAGGACCAGCGGTTATCTTGCCTTCGCATTACATGCCCTGCCCAGGCCCATTTCTTCCTTTTGATTTCGACTAGGATGTCATTAACCCACGTCTGTTCCCTCACCCACTCTGCTCGCTTCCGGTCTCTTAACGTTGCACCGGTCATTTTTTTTTCCATAGCTCGCTGCGTTGTCCTAAACTTAAGCTGAACCCTTTATGTTAGCCTCCACGTTTCTGCCCCGTAGGTGGGTACTGGTAAGATACAGCTGTTATATACTTTTCACTTCAGGGACATTGGTGAACTGCCATTCATGATTGAGATAACCTGCTGTATGCGCTCCACCCCATTCTTATTCTTATATTTATTCCCCTCTCATGATCCGGATCAGCGGCCACTAAGTAGACATGTTCTCTAACAGCTTCCAGCACCTTGCTACTAATTTTTAACTGCTGTTTACTTGCATTGAACATTACTTTGGTTTTCTGTGTGTTAAATTTTAGACACACCGTCCTGCTTTGCCTGTCTAACTCATTGATTATTCTTTGCAGTTCATCTCCTGAGTGACTCAGCAAGGCAATGTCACCAGCGAATCACAAATTACTTCGGTATTTTCCATTAACTCTTATCCCCAACAGTTCCCAATCCAGGCCTCGAAACACCTCCTGTAAACAGGCGGTGAATAGCATTGGCGAGATTGTGTCTCCCTGCCTGACACCCTTCCTTATTGGAATTTTATTGCTGACTTTATGAAAGGATATAAAATAATAAAGCAATACAATTAGGCGGTACAGTTTTTGTTTTTAAAACATAAAAGACATTTTTAGATGCACATTCTATGCTTTCCCCGTTGGTTTTTTTTTTTTGTTTATGTGTGTGTACACTTTACACGACAAGGATTTGGTCAACTCTGAGGATTGAAAGTTGCAACCTGCAGTCGACACAGCACCATGGCACAGTCACTATAGGTGGTGTACAAAGCTCTCCCAAAAGCGCTATACAAAAGTTGCATGACAAAGAGGAGAGTACCAAAAGACCCTCCTCATGGTGAGGTACCACCTGCTTTAAGTGCATGCAGTGTGCGGTAAGAAACTCATCAATGTTCCTCGACACTTTTCACTTGTTTGCAGAAAACAGCCAAAATGCATGTGCTAAAAAAATGACGATATCTAGCTGCATGATAAACATGCATGCTCTCTGGATTGTTGTGAACACATGGCGAACACATGCGTGATCACTTGCTCTGACTTTTCCACCCCCAAATAGTACACTGCTGAAAGACTACCACAACCTACACAGCAATGTCGAGACAGCACACTCAAGAAATCATGAAGACAGTGGTATGGTGCAGCATCACAGTGGCTTCGGCTGTTCTCAGCAGATGCTGACTGGTGCGACATACTGAAAACCATCGACTCTGAGTCTGAATTAAATGCACAGGTAGAGCAAAACATTTTTACACCAGTGCAGCTACTTCTTGCTGGAATGACAGAACAAATCCACAGACTAACTACAGTCGGATACAACTCAAGAACAAAGCAGCAGATGTCCCCAAAGGATGCTCTCCTGTCGGTGGCTTCCACAGATTTTCATGACACCGCAGTTAATCGAATTAAACAGTGTTTATTCCCCATTCATCTGTCACCTCCCCTGATTTCAAGGTAGCAGGTCCAAGGGGATCAGTCAAGGGGGTACAATCAATCAAAGGGCAGAATCAGCCGACGCCATTGGCTGGAGGGGCTCCTTTGAGGGGCATTTGTCGCTTCGTTCTTGAGTCGTATCTGACTATAGGCACAATGAAATTAGATGCGATTGGTCCTCAGATGATGAACTAAACTAGCGTGCGATGCTCCCCTTCCAGTATGGGAGATGAAAAAACAGAACACGGGTTACACAGTCACTGCCCCTGAAAACACTATGCTTTGGCAAAAACATAAAGGCAGGTGGAAATTATTTGTGAAAGTATAAAAAATACTGCTAACAACAAACACCCATTATCAATCACTGAATTGTACTGTACTAACAATGAATTAAAAATAAATACAACTGAACGGGGAATTCACGTAATGTATGTGACATAAGATTTAGTGCCACCTGTGAAGGGTCACACTACCCTCGTTTATGAGCCATACAACAATAAGTCAATGACCCATTAGTGTGACCTTTTGGTCATATGACACGACCAATGATGGTCGCACGATTTTTTGTGGAAATAGAAAAATATATGTGTACCATGCTTTCAACCCTACTTCCTTCTATTAGCCACATGAACTTATTCATGTCAAGAGACCAGCACAGAGGCAAAAGACACAAAAAGAAATGGGCACAAGAGAGACTTCTTCCATCCTGTGCGCATGCTGTTTTTTCAACATGGTTTCGCATCAAACAGACACAGACAAATTTACTGAGGTTGTCTAAGCGCTTTTTCACTGTGTAACCAATGTTGCTGAAATTGCAATGCGTTTCTGCAAACATTTATCGGTTTTGGCCCTGACATTGAGCACAGTTTTGCAGGCACAGCTGTTATATTCTTTACAATTGCTTGCCAAAACTCCAGTATTCAGACTGCCCTTCATGACTGATAACTAGGTTTCGAATTTTATTTATGGTTCAGGGGCTTTAACATCCCAAAGCGACTCAGGTTATGAGGGACGCCGTAGTGAAGGGCTCCGGAAATTTCGACCACCTGCAGTTCTAAATTTAACGTGCACCGACATCGCACAGTACATGGGCCTCTAGAATTTCGCCTCCATCGAAATTCGACTGACGCGGCTGGGATCGAACCCGCGTCTTTCGGGTCTGCAGCCGAGCGCCATAACCACTGAGCCGCCGTGGCGGCTCAAATTTGATTTGGTAATCAAACAAAACTAAATGACAAATGCATTCGTACCGCTAACATGAGAAGAAATTTCTGCAGCTTGAAACCACAGCTCAAACACCTACAGGTTACGCCCACGTGCTGTCATATACGCTGCCCGTTTTCAATTCTTATAATAAAGGACCACGCACTTCAGCTGGAATGCCAGCAGCAAGAATTAAACAGTATCAAATGCAGGATAGGAGCGTGTATGATGATATGGTATATGTAGCAGCACTTTTTGAAATACATGAGCATGATACAAGGATTGTACCAAAAGTAATGCAAAAGTTGACGTAAGTCTTCATTACCCAATACACATCTTTCAAATTCTACATGTTTCCACAGTAACTCCTACTTTATAATAACCACTCGTTTTCTTGCAGGTAGCTTATAGATTTTTTTTCCAGGTAAGTAATGAATCTTTTTGCACTGCGTGTAGCTAATGTTCCAAGGAGAGGCAACTGGCTGCCATGGTGCTTTTGACAAAAGGAGGAGGCTGTCAGACATCGACAAAAGGCTACTGAATGTTTGCAGAGATATTACACCATTGACAATAAGAGCAACATGCTTAGATGGATTAAGAAGCTTAACCAAGGAACACCATTGTTGAAGACAAACGATACAGTGAGAGAACATCAACTGCGACCACTGACAGAAATTATCAGCGAGCAGACAAATTGATGCTGGTCCAAACGTAGTGCTCAAGATGGAGACTACACTGAGTAGTTGCTCTGCAAGAGCATCAAATTTGAATGACGCATATCAGTTAATAATGAAGTTACACCAACTTTTGCATTACTTTCGGTACAACCCTCGTAATTATTGCAAAGCCCCTAACCACTAAATCTGGTTGATAAAAATGCTTTTCTACTCTTGTTAGTGCAACCACACACTTAAAACCCTCTCGTGAACAAGTATATGTCCCTTGGTACAAATGGTCCGTTTAGCAGGAGGCTACACATTTCCTACCGTGCTCCAGTAATAAATAACTGTATACTGGCACTACCTTTACAGTGTGCTCCACAACCCTGGGCGGAAATTACCAGCCATCAATCATATATATACAGCACACAGGCTATTTCGCCTTTACAGGGCAAAACCAACTGATTCAAGTCCGTTTGATAGAGCTGACTTCTCTTGCCGCGAGCAGCTACTATCGTCTGCGTTGGCAGTGGTTTCAAAGAGTCTTGTTCACTTTGCGGCCTTGGATTCATAAAACTCGTCGAGCAAACAATGAGGCTTTTGTTTTCCTCGAGAAAAAGAACAAAAAAAAAGACAGGAAAATGCTCACGAGCAAGAAACAAAAAACAAATTCTGCCTTGGGGGGGGCCGGTGTCAACCGCCGCTCAGACGCTCACATCCGAATTCCAAGGGGCATTCCTCAGACGATGCGAAACCCAAGCTGCCTCCTACTAACACCTCCGTAGCACGGTTCAGGTCGTTTAGCAGCGCCAGGGCACTATAAGGGCGCACTAGACCGGAAAAATGTGTCCTTTCCGTCGTAAAACACAGAGCTGGCACATAATAAGCAGAGGGAGGGGCTGGCGAGCAAAGCAAGTGCGCACTTGCGGCCAACGTTCGCCTAGCTGTACTACACCCGCCAACAATTTGTTTTTTGTTGGTTCCGCTCAGAGCGTACTATACACATGCGAAACCACGAATGCCGGTTTATTCCTGCTTCCGGGTGACGGACCGTGAATGAAGACCACCAGAACACGCGCCACTTCGATTCTAAAAACATCAGAAGATGGCCAGCGGCGTTCGCAAACACTAACTGCAGACTGCATAACCTCGTTATTTAGTGCCACCCATCGCTACATGCCTGCGTTGCGAACTACTCAGCAGAAAGGAAAATCTACGACGTCGATCGTAACAGGTCAGCGAAAGAGACAAAAATGCGGTAACGAAAATAAAAGGGAGAATGAAATAACTCACGAGCACCCCTTCTGCAAGCCGAAACCACTTTTGAGCGCGCGCGGTTACCTTTTTAAGCGAGCAGGTTCTGAAGCCCAAACTGCGATCAGCTGACCGCGGGGACAGCCGGGAGACAGCAGAGGGGGAGAGGTCCTCACCTGAATCAGATCGCCGTTCTTGATGGAAAGCTCCCCCTCGAGACCAGAGTGGAAATCGTACAGCGCCTTCACAACACAGCCGGGCTCCATCGCGTCGGTTTCCTTTCAATGCACGGCTCACGACGACGTTCGGGCCAGGCACATTCCAGTCGCAAATTGGCAATTCTCGCCGGCGACACTTTTTTGTTGTTGTTGTTGCCTTTATCGCCTCTGACAGCTGTCGCAGCGGGCCACCGGTGTCCGAACAGCCGGACGGCGACGAGTGAAAAGCAAATAAGCGAGCAACGAAACACGCCGAGTGGATGGATGGTTGTTCGAGTTCAGAAACCAGCCGAGCTGCGAAGTGCACGGTCGCGATTGGCTCCTCGAAACGCGGTCGCACAGCTGTGCCGGTTGTTCTTCGAGGACGGCGCTGGCGTGAGAATTCTTCGGTTGTGGCCTCGTTACGATAACGAATGGGTGCTGTTTGGGCAAATCGAGGTATCATCGCGGAATACTAAACGCGCCATTGCAGAAACGCATCGTTCAAATAAAAAAAACAAACAGATAACGATTGCAGCGCTCCCTAGGGAGCGGTTTACATCAGCGCCCATATTTTCCCTCTACATGCGAAAACTCGCTTCGTCCATGCTCGCGAGCGAATTTTCGGGAATTTTCGCTTTAGAAGTGTTTCGATGGAGGCGAAACGCAAAAGGCGCCCGTGTGCTGTGCGATGTATGTCAGCGCACGTTAAAGATGGTGGTGGTGGTGGTTTTAAGGGAAAGGAAATCTCACATATCGGCCGACACCTGAACCGTGCCCTAAGGGAAGGGATAAATTAAGGAGGGAGCGAAAGAAAGAAAGAGGTGCCGTAGTGGAGGGCTCCGGAATAATTTCGACCACCTTGGGGTCGTTAACGTGCACTGACATAGCATAGCACACGGGCGCCTTTCCGTTTCGCCTCTATCGAAACGCGGCCGCCCCGGTAGGATTCGAACCCGGGCACTCCGCCTCAGTAGCCGAGCGCCATAACCACTGAGCCAGCGAGGTGGGTAAATGTAGTAAGTGGTTTTTATTAAAATAGGGGTAAACCCCAGGTGGTGGAAATTATTCCGGAGTCATCCACTACGGCACCTAGCTCTTTCCTTCCTTAATTGTTTCACTCTTACCTTCCTCCCTTCCCGTACGGCGCGGTTCAGGTGTCCGCCGATATGCGAGACAGATACTGCGCCATTTCCTTTCCCCAAAAACCAATTTTCAATTGCTCGCGAGACCCGCCGCGGTGGCTCAGTGCTTAGGGAGCTCAACTACTGATCCGGAGCTCCCGGGTTCGAACCCGACCGCGGCGGCTGCGTTTTTATGGAGGAAAAACGCTAAGGCGTCCGTGTGCTGTGCGATGTCAGTACACGTTAGAGATCCCCAGGTGGTCGAAATTATTCCGGAGCCCTCCACTACGGCACCTAGATCTTCCTTTCTTCTTTCACTCCTTCCTTATCCCTTCCCTTACGGCGTGCGGTTCAGGCGTCCAACGATATATGAGACAGATACTGCGCCATTTCCTTTCCCCAAAAAACCAATTATTATTATTGCTCGCGAGCCGGTAAAATCCGAAAAAAAACGCAGAAGAGTAAAGACGTGCTGTCCTGGGAGGCAAGAGCTTTATTTGTTGCACAGGACATTATATGGACATAAAAAGCATATGTAGTCCCAGCTGGGAAACAGCTGAGCTTCATAAATGAAAGCAAGAGAGCAAAGAAAGAAAAAAATAGAGGAGGGAATGAAAATTTGGAGGACGCTTAAGTTTCGTCTATAAGAGTGAGAAGCGACAGCGTGTTGCCAAGGGTCGAGTACATGGAACGGAACGCGCCATCGCCCGTTCGGCGCGACGCGTGGCCCGTTGGACAATTTAAGGAAAGGACGCCTGTCTCACATATTTCGGTGGACAGCCGAGCCGGGCCGTAAGGGAAGGAAAATTAAATGAAAATTGGTTTTAAGGAAAGGAAATGACGCCTATCTCACAATTCTCGCTGGACATCCATACCGCGCTGTAAGAGGAGTGCCAGGAGGACGATTTTTGAGAGGATGCTGAGAGAAAGAAGGAAAACGAAAGTGCCCGGGCCTGCCTACTGACTCAAGCCGAGCGATGCTCGCTGCCGCGTGCAGAAAGTAGGAGAGGATATGAGAGGAAATATAGAAAGAAAAGGCGCCGCGCGCTGATAGGCCCATACGCCCCGGGCCGATCCCGGAGGCAGTGCAATACCGGGCCGACCCGTGCCAGAGTGCGTCTAGCACTCGGCCATATTCCAAAAATATGGTGTCCAAGGACCAGCAGCAGATATTAAATCAAGTATCAGGTCTCTTAAAATGAAGGAGGCTTAAGCTTAGTCTTTATATATAAATTCTTAATTGGTTTTAAGGGAAAGGAAATGGCGCTGTATCTGTCTCATATATCGTCGGACGCCTGAACCGTGTGCCGTAAGGGAAGGGATAAAGGAGGGAATGAAAGAAGAAAGGAAGAGAGAGGTGCCGTAGTGGAGGACTCCGGAATAATTTCGACCACATGGGGATCTTTAACGTGCACTGACATCCCACAGCACACGGGCGCCTTAGCGTTTTGCCTCCATAAAAACGCAGCCGCCGCGGTCGGGTCCGAAACCGGGAACTCCGGATCAGTAGCCGAGCGCCGCCCCAACACACAAACCAGTTTTTGTCGCCGCTTGCGAGCCTGTAGCATGTATGCCATCTTGACGCTCATGTAAGCTGTAAGCAATCTCTGACGATTCTAGACAGTGAAACAACACATCTGGCCATGAAATTGTTGATTTACAACTGAAGGTCCCATTTCAACAAGCAGCAAACCAGAATTGGCTCCCTTCTGGGACCAGCAGATCCCAGTTCAAAACCAGAAGGCTTCCTTCTGGGACCAGTAGATCCAAGCAAAACACCATTGGGTGCCCTGCAGTGATCATTTCAACCAGCAGCAAACCAGATCTACGGCTTCCTTCTGGGACCATGATGAAGCCATTAGAAAGCAGAATCCTAGCTATTAACAAATTTTCACTTGGGGGGAGGGACTTTTGCAGAATTTGATCTACAACACACAAGGTTTCAGTGTTTTCCGTTTCTTCTCACTATCCTCATACCCTTAAGCAAGAACCGAATGCTTGTGAGGCAATAAAAACGTACACCTGATGCTGTCAGCGCAACAGATCGAATGCTCAGAACAACCAATTTTTGGCACATCACCAATTGACTGTAGAATCTCTGTCGCAGCTTCGGCATGCAAGAGCGTTCGGCTGAACGCAAGTTGTTTTCCAGGACGTTGATAAAATCGTAAAATGAGACTGACGAATGTTAAAGGCCCCCTAGGTCCAACTCGTTATAGTTGCCTCAGCTGGAAGTTTTTGGGGTATGTTGCCTTTATCACAGAGACATGCTGTTCTGCCGGAAGTTATTTTTTCGAGTGGTGGGCAGGTCTTCGAGTTTTTTAGTTGTTTGTCTGTTTATTCTATCTTTTATTTAAATGTTTAATTATTTAATTTCGTTTTTGTTAATATTATCATATTTCGCTGTTCAAAAGTGTACTTTTAATGCATATAAAACCTGAATTGAAATGGGCAACTTTACATATATATAAAAATGTACAGATGAGGAGTGATCGACTGCATTAAAAAAGTTTGTTCATACTTTTTCAATGCTAGTAGTAATTATGCTCATGAACAAAGCCCAGTTAATTAACCATTTCTGCTGGAACATGATTGGTTTAGGTTACTGATATTAAACGTTTTAAGGCTGGGTATGAAGCGAACGACCTCAGCCTCACTGTGCTTTACATTTATAACGTCCTGAAATTGAAGTGTTTGTCAGAAATCTGATCTGAGTGCAGGAAGTTGGAGACTTGGGGGAGGGAGGGGGGGGCGCTGCTTCATCCGGAGAAATTCTGGGGGGCAACCGCGACCCCCCCCCCCCCCCTCCCCTCCAGAGTCCCTGGAGCTTCTGCAGGCTTCTCGATGAGCTGTCAACACCCTTCTTAGCACATAGCCTGCAATGTAATATATCAGCCGCGCATCGCTGTGTCGCTCAGCATAGCTGTCATGGCCTACAGCCACTTCCACTTTTTCCGCAGCCACTTTTGCTGTTGAAGGCATCTTGCCCTCGCATAAAAAACGCTGCCTCCAATACAGGCGACGAAACGAACTGAACTGGCTAAAACTGCAACGACGTGTGCAAGGCCGACGCGGCTGAGCAGCTGAGCCAGGCTGAGCCTACCGCGCCGCTAGCTGCAGCGCCGCATTCCCCCTGGCGGCACCTCCCCAGGAGGAATCGGACCAAGCCAATCCAACTGTCAAGCCTGGTAACTAGCTACTTTTTTCCCGCGGTGTGCTTCAATGGCGAGAAAACTCGCGCAAAATGACCGTACAAGTTCGTATTTTGTGCGCCGTCCTGTCCGTCCTGGCGCCGTTTTTCGTCTGTCGACTCTAGAGTAAGTGTTTACGTAGTCTTCTTCTCAATGACGTGTTTTCTGTCTATTAACTCGAGCACGAGCCGAACGTCCGAGTGGCGGGAAGTTTATTTCTCGTGTGTATACCTGCTTAGCTAGCATGCGCTTATTAGTTCGTCATTGTCATTGCCACCATTGGTAAGCAAAAACTGTCACGTCAACACAGCTCAGTGCCGTGTCATGTATTTGAGTTGGGTAACAGTGCACACGTGACGTAAGGGTTGGCTGGTTGGCGCGTTTATTGGGCTTAGCGTCGCAATGCGACTCGGACTATGAGGGACGCCGCTACGCGAAAACGAGCCGCATGTGAGTCCCTGCTGCCGAACTCGCGCTATCATGGGCGTTTATCGCGTATGCATCATGCGTCATTGCATGCGCGGCGAGTTGGCTGCACAGCCACATACGTATCAACACTGAAGGAGGTACTTTGGTTTGGGCTAGTTGGTGCATAGCCAGTGCTGCCAACCTTGAAAGCCACTTCTCCCCCAAATTTTCACTCAAACTTCCCTAGATTTCCCTAGATGCGAAAAAAATAATCAGGCATGGAAAAAAACGTGCGTAGTTGAATTGTGAACTCTTTTATTTCGCAGAGACCCTCTTACCACACTTTGGTAGCAACTTTGATATAAATAACACATTGATTTCCCATGCAAACTCGCGTACCACGTGATCACGGGTAAAGAAAACATTAGTTATTATCAAAGCCTAATAAATCCTGGCCTAAGTCCTGAAATGAACGAAAATCTCGCAGTGAACACTTACGCTCACCGGCTGCAGTCAAAGAGCGAGGGAAAATCCACTTTGTGCCCAAATGTTGGCGTGAACAAACAAACGCTAAAACATAGGACACGTCATTCGGGTGGCATCCCGACTGAGTTTCACTCCTGCATACACATTTATTTTTTCATGAGGCCAATTAAGCGTTCTTTCACTGCAAAGTCATAAAAGTTGGCCCCTCTTAGAACCCGCTTGGCGTGAAGCGTAGCTGCCAGGGTTTGCGTCATCAAGCTGTTTCTGGTCTTTGTTTTCATCAGGTTGATCTGAGAGAAAACTCTCTCCACTGTTGCACTGGAGTGCGGCAAACAGAGAAGCTTGTAGACGAAGTCGCTCAAGAGAGGGAACATTGGGCTCCCATCTCCTTGCCAGGCGTCTCTCACTCGTTTCCAAAAGCGTTGAACGCTCGCATCTGCCGGCAGGTCCATTTCTCTATTGCGGAGCAGTCTCCATTCTGCTTCAATTTTGTTCATTTCTCTTTCTGGCACCACAGAAGGGAATGATGTGGCAAGTGGGGCTATTGAATAAATCCGCTTTTCGATGACAACTTGCGGGTCGATTGGCTCCAGTCTCTTGATCTGGACGTTGTCCAATGGGAATCTGGTTAATATCTGGCTTGCCGCTTCAATATAAAATTCCAAACATCTGAGGCGGAAGTTATGAGTAATGGTTCGGTCTATGCCGTGAGGTTCCGACAGTGCCGACATCACTTTTCCGCCGAGGTATATCTCCTCAAGAGGTATGAAGTTCTTTGGGTCTCTGTACGGTACACGCTCCAACGGTACATCCCGCAAACAGATCGGCTTTATGTCACGCTAAGTCGAGGGCATCTCCTTTGTGACCGAAGTGGTGACACACGCCTGCGAGACTTCATATGAAGTCGCCTAAGCTGTTGTGAAAGACCAACGACTCTTTTCTGCTTGCATCCGGGTCGACTTGGGCCCCAAAAAGACTAACCACTTCACCTTCAACTGGCGAGTCACGGGGACTGGTTCTAAGGAGACTCGTCACGAATTTTTCTACGTAATTTCACCGGAACCCAGCCAAGAGAGTCCAACCTAGACCAGCCCTTCCAACAAGCAGCTCACCCTTAGATTAAAGTGCTGAAACAATTCGTTTGTAATTTCCTCTCTCTGCTCGATTGAATTTTTTTAACTGTTCTAATTGTGTCTCATTTGATGTTACTGCTTGTATCGTTGTCCTAGTTTCCCTCTTTGTATGTTTATATATGTTTTACTAGATCTGTTTTTTTTAAACCTCTTTGGCTTTGTTCTTGTATTTTCCTATGTACGAAGCCCTCCTTATGTAATACCCTGTGAAGGGGCGGGGCCTTAAGGGAAAAATAAATGATGATGATGATGATGACGTGGTGACGAAGAATGTGCGGTGCAGATTGACTGGAGTAGCAAAGTCAATCTGCTCCTCTGAAGCGGAGAAAAAAGCAGAATCCGCCGTTCTCGCCGGCCTACAGAAGAATGGCTACACACGTGGCTTTATTACAGCGCGTTGGTCGCCAGTCAAGCTCAGAGGACAGGGGAACCAGCTAACAATGAGACAACGAAACGCGCGTGTTGTGCTTCTATATGTGAGGGGAACCAGCGAGGCACTCGCACGCATTCTGAGAAAACATGGAATCGACATAGGCTCACAAACCTGTTTCGACAACAAGCCGCTTCTTGCCACGACCGAAAAACCATGTCCCAGAGAAAAACAACCAGGTGTCGTTTACAAAATCTTATGATCAAAGTGCCCGGCACCATACATTGACGAAACAAAAAACCTCCACCAAAGAATAAGGCAACACAAAAATGACATCCGGCAAATGAATTCAGAATCTAACTCCCTCGCCGAACTCTGCGAGCGCGCCGACCACAGGATAGCCTTCGAGGAGGTGAGCGTCTTGGCCGTGGAGCCAAACCGGTTCAAGAGGCGACTGCGGAGTCATGGCACATCCGGCTGACAAAGGTGTCGATGAATAGCACTCCAGCAACACTCTCCTCCGCGTACGTTAGTGCATGGAGTGCGCCACGCGCTAACAAACGGAGAACGAAGGCAGCAACCCGCTGCTGCTGGCACACTTTAGTCACCCCTGAAAAAGAGACCGCGTTGGTCCAGAAACCTTGGCTAAAGTTAAAAATATTGGTTGGCGTCAGTTTCCTCTAAACACACCCAACTACCTTCAGCCGTGATTTCGAGGAATCGTGCTTCTTGGACAGCGTGCTTCTGGTACTGCTAAAGCTAGACTGTTCCAGGAACCGACCAGGAAATTCGAAGCAAAGGAAGCGTCCCAACTTTTGCCTAGGCAGATGCGCCATCGACTCTGTTCAAGGGCGGTGGCCAGACTTGTTTCTTAACGGGTAAAGAAGGCGGGAACCGGAGGCAAACCCTATTTCAGGGCGCCCGTCCGCCTTACCCATCGAGTCTCTACCAGCGCTTCCCTCATCATCTCTGTACAGTCCGTGCATTTCCTTCACCATGTAAATAGAATGTCTTGTTGTCCCCCCAAAGTCTCTCTGAGTCCCGTCATCCTCGTACCTCCTCCCGGCCCGACCACGCCACCTCGATCCCAACAACGCTTTCCCCTCGTGCACATGGCGCATAGCCAGATTCTCAAAATCAAGGTGGTGAAGAAACAGTGAATAAGGAGCCGATTCACATCGAAAAATAAAAAAGACACATGCGGAAAGTAAAATTTCCCTAGATTACAACAAAAATCCCTTTCCCCCTAAACAAAGCTCAAATTCCCTAAATCTAGGGGAAAATCCCTAGGGTTGGCAGCATTGTGCATAGCTTTTTGATGATGTCAGGATGGCGCGAAAACAACAAGGACCAAAGAGGCACACGAACACAGCAGGACAGGCGCCAGTCCTGTTGTGTTCGTGTGCCTCTTTGGTCCTTGTTTTCGCGCCGCCCTGACATCATCAAAAAACTGAAGGAGGCACTGGTATCACACGCGTTTTTGCGTGCAAGAAAAATTCGTTCCATACAGGTCAGGCTGAATATAGAAATGCGTCGCCGCTGGTGAGCGTCCGTCACTGCGCTCCGGGTCTTTTGCCCGCGTTGCCAAAAAACTGCTAAATCGGCTAAACCTGGTTAGAGAGCGAAAGCTGTGGTGTATCGTGCAACTAGACGCGGCTTGGCGTCTGTAACGTTGAGTGCGTTCCGCACACTGGATAGACAACGCGCCCACCCTGGCAGGTGGCAGTTAATGGTTGATCGAGAGAGGTTTTTCGCGAAATGAACGCTGCGGCCTATTGCTTCAGTGGCGTGTGTCTGCCACAACGTTGTCAGTGCTGATGAATGCAGCCCACATCTCTCTCCGTTCTGCCACGTACCTTAAGGCGAGATTGAGGTGTCCACTGCCCCAGGGAGCCAGTTATGCGCCTTCCTTTATCTCGGAGTCTAGAAGGTTGTAAACGATAACACCAATGAACGCGGACGGTCTATAGCTTCAGCAAAGCCTCCTCTGAGGAGGCTATGGCTTCAGTGCCGCGTTTTTGCTACAAGGTTGTGAACGCATGCAGGGCACATCTCTCACTAGCGCCTATGGTTGGGCTGAACGTGGGCTGAAAATCAAACTCCAGCGAACACGAAATGCGCTGCAGCTAGTGGTGGCTGCCCGGCCAATGAATGGATGGATAAGGCTGAACCGTTTAAATCGGGCGGTGGCTCAAGCCACCTAGCCATGACACGTAAAAAATTTTACTTGTCTTGATTTTAGCTACCAATCAGATGACCTTCGCTTCAAGAACCAAACTTCTCAAGAAACAAGTGCCGGGTGGTAGCATCCCATTTCAATGGCACCGCGATAGTTCATGTAGCTTTTTTTTTCGGCTTCATCGCTGGGCTGATACAGGATGTTGTGATTGCAGGCTCTGTTGCTGCTGCGTCATTGGTACTTTACTTTATCTGGCCTCTAGCATTCAATGCATTTCCCGTGTTGTGTGCTCACCTATATACCTTACACCTTGGGCAGGGCCGAGGACTGAAAAAAGCGGGAGGTGGAAATGAACTGTAACTGTTAGTAGCGCATAATGCATGTTTCTGGAAGGTAGGACAACACAAGACTGTGGGTGCAAGACTGCTAGTGGGGCTGCCCTGGGAAAAGCGGGAGTGGTCTCCTGGTGACCTGATGCGCACATATACAAAAGAGGCCATCGTGACTTGCGCTTCCAATGAACATCGCATGTCACACTCTGGCGGTGCACATACGTTTCCATGGCATAAGTGAGGACAAAACAACCGCAGAAAATGTTTACATTCGAATCAATTCGAAAGCACAGAGTTGTACTACATAGAAGATGACGATGAGCTGGCAGGGTTACGGGATGGAACGCTTGCGCTAGACAAGCTGCGAACAGACAAGGCAAGAGACAATGGATGATTTTGCTTGGGGTTGGTATCCGTTGGATTACTGCTTACGCACTAATAGAAGTTGCCTGGTATCCATAGAATTCTGCATTCCAATCGCTAAGAGACCGCCTTCACTGAAACAGAACGTTTATAAGCTAGAAAAGACCCGAAAAATGAAATAGAGGTGTCTTCATTACCAGCAGATTTTGCATGTAAAATGCATGAGTTGGCACCACTTTTGTGAGTAATGATGCCAGAGGCTGTACTACACTGCCATTCACTTCGAAACAGTGGCAGCCCATTCTTTTCCGTAAGGATGTGAGGAGTTCTGAATTGACTGGCGGGAAGATCTTTTTTCTTTGCGATAAATCTGTCTTTTGCTGCCATACAAACGTCAGCATTTCCAGAACAAGCAAGAGAATCAATTTTTACTTTAAATAGTAAGGGACTATCCTTCGCTTCAGCAGTGGCAGACTGTCTGGCTGAATGAGTTAGCCTGTGCAAACCAATTTAGCTCTGTCACAAGTCACTATCGCAGCACAATTGGCGTGTAGGTGCTGCTTGTGGATCTGCAGGAATAATCCGGCTGGCCACATTTTGTAAGTGGCCTGTATGGCGACAAATTTCCCACTCTGTAGCAACTTGCAACTCAACAATTGGTCGTCTTTTGTTGACTGGCACAAGCAGTAACACTTTTGCAGGAGAGATACTTTGGCAAGAAAAATGTAGCTTTCACTGTGCAGCATGACCACATTGAGCGGAAGCCGTGCGTTACTCTAGACAGAATGCAGAACCCGCGCACAAAGCAGTGCTGTGGCGACTTGCTATAAAGATTGATAAAACAGCTCACATGCACTAACTCGTTCACCCAGACATCCTGCTCCTGCAGAAGCGAAGAGCAGTCCCGTTATGGCTTTTCTGTTCTAAAAGCAGTATCCAACTCATGACTGGTGAGTATGTTAGGTAGCGCACACTGTGCATTATTTCTATAACAGCACGCGTTGTCAGATAGCATTAATGAGCAGTTTTGCCACCGTTGCCTCGGTCCCTTCTCTTTCTCTGAAGTCTGTACGGGGAGATGTGCACTGCCAACCGGATGTCATTGTTACCTTTATGGATACAGCGCCATGCATTTTAGTGGTTAGCACACCCACAGCACTCACTGTGTCTCAGATGTTAGGAGTAATTTGTAAAATTTGCAAAACTTAATGCCTTCTTTGACTCTCAAGAAGTAGCCCTCAGCTGTCAAGGCCACGCCTACTATCCATTGCTTGGAAACCATCACCCATGCCACCAAGTGTTGGGTAGGGAGTGTAGATGTCAGAGTTTGTGACATCCACTTTTTAACATGTGAGCCTGCGGCATATATACTGCTGATTTAAAGAAAATTGCAAGAGAGCACTTCAGTGCAAAAGCAACGCGAAAGAGACGCAAAGAGACAGGCATGGATGGAACAGTTGCTGATCAGTTCATGTCTGTGCAAAGGAGGTTGGTACTTTGGTGTGGTCTCTTAGACTAACCTGCTAGCCCAGACCGAGCTTTCGCTGCAGTGCTTCACCTAATCTGCATCTTTCATATGTAGGCTCACTGTTCAAGCAACGGGAAGAAGCAAACCAGGACTGGATTCCACCGCTTTTGGTGGGACACGATGCCATTGCGTAATGGACCTGTGTGCTACAGCAACGTGTGCCCAGTGCGCCAAAAATTGTGTAGTGCTCAAGCTGACGGTGTGGCACGAGCTATGGAGGCTCGTGTGGTGCCAGGAGCTTTGACGACATCAGTGTGTGCCAGTGAAGGACCTTTCCAGTTGTCTCTAGGAGCTAACGGTGCGACAAGGCAGGTAGGTGTTCACGTAAAACTTGTTGCTGGGCGAGTTGGCGCATCGTCCTGTCTTCCTTTCTTCCTTTCGCGTGTTTGTTTTATGTTGCTCTAAAGTTTAATGAAGTAGGTGTCCATGCATCTACCTTTCGCAGATGCAAACCCTGTTGCTGAAGCAGCAGTTCCGTCTTTTTAATTTCTTCTTCTTGTGCTACGTGGGGGGAATGTGCTCGCCTTCTGCCACCCTTATCGCGGGGGCACAGCTTGGAGCGGGGATGGAGAGAGGGGATATGGGGGGGGGGGGGGGGGGGGGATGTCTGCTTGCGTCGCGCGCAGGTGGCCCTCGGCGTCCAGGAAGGCAGGTCCCCGCAGCACCAGCAGCCACAACAGGGAAGGGGAGGATGAACGGCACACGCTGGGAGTGGTGCGCGTGTCGGGGGGCTTGCAGGAGGCAAGCAGCCTATGACCCCGGAGCAGCCGAGAGGCTGGGCGGAGGTGGGCGAGGACTGCATTGCAGCATAGCCGGGGCTGGCTTCAGGAGGCCACCACGTGGTGGCCGGTGAGGACCACGGAGAAACTGCTACAGGGTAGCAGCGCGGCGGGGTGCGCTGAATGTCGCTGTTTCCGGCGGCGCGCAGGAGCTGTGTAACAGCCGGGGTGTCAGCGGGCTGGCGCACAAGGACCGGCGGCCATGTCCAGGATCACGGGATGCGGGCCTGGCTGTACCGCCGGGGGCTGCATCAGGACAGCAGCAGGGGAGAAACGCTGAAGACCGCCATGGAAGACGGCGCGTCGGGGCCCCGCACGCACCAGTGCACGCGGGGAGGGCGGAGGGCAACAGGGAAGCCGCACTCTCAACCAGGGCAGCACAGCAGGCGTTGAGGTGGTGAACGAGCCACCGCCAACGTCGTCAGCTGCGCCGGCTGCTGGGGGGTTTCAGGAACATGGGTCGTCGCCGCTGCAGCTGACGACGACGGCCTGAAGAGGCTCTCCCGGCGGGCGAGGGTTACTCGGCCGCCGAAGCGGCCGGGTAAGTAGGCTTACTAGGAGTAAGTAGGGGTAAACAGGTCTACTAGGAGTAGGGCAAGGGGTGCCTACGCGGGCGACGGGTCGTTGGGGCGGCCTAGTAGCTTCTTGGGAGGGCTGCCGGATGGCGCTGGGCGCGCTCGGTGCTCTTTGCGATTGTCCAAAGGGCGGGCAGGGGGGTGTTCCGGGCGCGGCTGAAGCGAGACTGTGTCGTCGAAAAGCACGAACACGTCTCGGGAGGAGAGGCAGGGGACATCCACTCTCCTCGAAGGTCCAGACGAAAGTGTTTTTAATTTTGGCTGCCGCGAGACTTCCATCCACATAAATCCTCAACTGCTGCTACAATTCTGTCCATCCGGTTGGAACCACAATCTGTCACTACAGTTCTGTTCATACATGGTAACTGTCACTAGGCTTCCATCCAGACATAATGGCAACTGCTCTTGAGTTTTGTCAAAACACAAGAAAAAAAGAATGGGCTTGGAACAGTAACAGCCACTGCAGTTCCGTCTAGATATGGATTGTTGGGGTCACTCGTGCTGCTGGCTAAGAAGGTAGGCTTCTTTGCTTGTACAATGAGACGTGAACAGTGCATGTCAACAAAAGAAGTTTGAAGTTTGAAGTTTATTTGACATCGATTTGTCAGAAGTGACGGGACAAAAGGCAATTCATTTTTTGCCTGACGTGGCCCCGTCACCCGTTACATTGCTCAGGGGGGTGGCAAATTATACAGCAAAATACACAAAGCAAAACAAGAAAAGTAACAACATCGCATACGTACTACATGAATTATATGTAAGGATCAATGAGTTACACATAATTAACACAAATGCAACACAAATGCAAAAGAGAGTCTTCTACCTGTCTCTTTTCAGCAACAGTGTACAGCTAGCCTGATTCACGTATCTGGGCAAAGGGTCTACCGAAGTACATATTTGTAAACCTCTTGTAAAGCAGAATCTCCCAACAAAGGAGAGAAATACGGTATACATGGCTTGCACGTGATGTCATGCTCGCGCTGCGGCAGACATGCTGGTGCAGTCAGTGCGGAGTCGGCAGTGTGCAGGCCGCATGCATTTTCTCGCATTCGTGAGACATGAAAAACGTCCATATAATCGCTGTTTCCACATTCGTTGTCATTCCGGCTCTTGAGGAAGGCTGGCTTCAGCACTACAATAAATTAAAACGATGAAGCAGCAATTATATGGACATTTTTCTTTCCCTCACGTGACACAAAAGCACTCTTTGATGTCACAGCCATTGTTCGGCTGTTGAAACCGAAACCAAAACCGAAACAGCACGACAGAAAAAATTCGATTATAAATTATTTAGCAGTTGTAGGCGAATATTACATGGTGATTCATGCATAGTAGTGTCTTCCGCATCATTGTAGAGAATAAAACATGCCACCAAAATTATGTGTCTATACCCCTTTAAGAGGAGACGCAGGTCTTTAAATGAGCATTTTTATTAATGAATATATCCTAGTAAAATTAGGTGTGTATATGTGTTTGTTCGTGTTTTCAAAGCCATAATTTGTTTCAGTATATCTCAATTATTTTTCATATTGTAGGAAAATAACAAGCCTAATTACTTAACCCTGTAACACTCAAAAACTACTGAGTAGTAGTAAAAATGATTTTTTCTATATCTGCTCGAAACACTTTTGAAGGATCGCCAGTCATTTTCATTTCTTCTATGCCTTTATTTCACGAGAAAAGAAAATGTATCATACATGATATATTGGGCGTTAGTGCATGGGCGACGCCCAGCGGCGAAGCAGTTGCGATCCTTGTTGAAATTGAAACAAAGGTGCACTTTGCACTTTACACAGTAAGCAAAGGAAAAATTGTGCTTCTGCCAGGGACAGGACTTACACCGAGGCCGGCTGCTACTCGACATTGGCATATGGCCAACACCGTCAAGACACAGGTCTTGCTCTGGTGGCTTCACAGCAGCTTTGTGCTTTTTCGTGGCTGGCTGTGCTGAAAGTGATGGCCTGCCAACTGGTTGTTTTCCAACTGCCATGAGTGGCTCTGCTATGCTGGCTTGGAAGTGGGGAAGGTTGATGTGTTTTTCATTCAACTGGAAGCAGTGTGCTCTCTGCAAATGTCAGGCATTAACCAATGCAATCATGATGTGGTAAAGTAGGTACAAATACCACTTAAGGGATTTAAGGGGAAATTTGTACATTTCAGCCAGGTAGTTGAAAAGGCTTATGCCCCCCATGAAGGAGTTGTATGTCGCTATTGTGGCTGGCTGTTCTACTTGAACAATTTTTTTTCTTTTTATTCCATCTGCGTACTGTACGAACAGGTTCAGTTGTGGCATAGTTGGAGACTAGTATCACTGTCCTGTAGTCATACCATCTGACCACCACAAAGTTTTTTACTGTGTCAACTGCATAATCAAAGGTGCCACGCCCTTCTTTCTTCAAATCATTTTCTGTCTTCAGGTGACATTCTTGAGAGTCTGTTATTTCAAAGCATTCCAATAAACCCCAGCACACTTTTTGAGAACTCTTCAGCAAGGTCTGAAGAACTGAAAAAGTTGTCTGCAGGTACTTTTGTAGCCTTTGGGTTGGGGCAGAAACTCACACATCCTGATGACAATGTCGCCACCCAACCCAGACTTGTACTGCTTTTTCTGTTGACCTGATACACATCAAACTGATAGAGGAAACCAGAGGTGCCTGCACGGCCCCACAGCTTGATGCCCCATGGGTGAGGTTTCACTGGCATATATTGCTTGATGGGGCAACGTCCTGTGAATAATGATATCATAATCTCATTCTCACTATTTAATTGTTCAGGGTGAACTGAGCACAGATTCTCCTGAAGTGCATTTAGCCACTTCCGTATCTTCCAGGCCTTGTCTTGCTTCGCGTCTTCTGAGACAGTGCAGTTGTCCTCAAAATGGAGAAGCCTCATGAGCTTCTCAAATCGATCCCGAGGCATTACATCAGCAACAAGAGGAAATCTTGTTCCATTCCCCCGTAACACCTGACGCTCGGCATCTGTACAAGTCCCATCATCAAGTACACACCAATGCATTTTTCAATTTCTTGCATGGTTACATTGAGCGAATTTCCAGTTTCGTGAGTGCTGTACAAGTTCGCCTGTTCAACGACAGACGCCATCATCGGGGAACTTATAAATTCACGAAGATAAGTCAGTGGGGTCTCCACTACACTTGGCATTGTGCCCGACTCCACGAATGATGGAAGCAAACAGTCTAAGAGGCGCTTCCTCCAGTGTCCTCTGTCGACAGACCTGGTGCAGCAGTGGGGGTCAGTACTTTCTTCAGCCTCATCTCCTGAACTGTCATTGCTGTTGTGAACAGTCCGATCGGCCATGGCTTCTGTCGCGGTGTCAGGCAGGTATTCATCATCACCATCACTCAGGTCTCCAAAATCACTGTCGTTCCCATTGGGCATCTCATCCAGCAGATTCCGAATTTTTTGAGCTGCAAAACATACAATTAATTTAGCGGATGTAGCGGCAGCGCCATTGGTTGCCACAACACCTGATGATCATGGACGGAGCTGCGAACGTGTAAGCGCTGGAGCCAGCATGCCAGAAAACAACTGAACCAACCAATCCCAACGAAAACCAGAGAGGAACAACTTCCCACGTCTCTGTCCCGCATGCGTTATGCGTTATACATGACAAACTACCCAGAGAGCTTTTCGTAACCATGGCCAGACTAGAGGAGGCGATGTGTGCTTAAGAGCGACCCGCCTCCTTTACCTCGGGAACACTCGAAGTAATGCCCACGGTAGCATATATGATACACACAAAGCATGTGCATGTAAAACGGGTATTATGCAGCAACCGAGAGCGCAAAGCACTTTTAAAGTGGCCATAAAGTCTTCCTGCCAACAACATGAAAACAAATGGCATTCCCACCTTTTTTGTTTTTTATTTATTTAATCATACTGTCAGCTGCTGCCAAGACTGGAGTTGCGATTGTTGAACAGTATAAAACGCAATACAAAGCTACATTCTACAGTGAGACATGCGACAATTGAGTATATAACATTTATGGTAAAAAGCACAACAGCGTCAACTGTTCAAAATTGGTTTCCTTCAAACCATTTACAAACGAAAGCCACAAATGTAGTGGAAATAAATAATCAAAACCAAGATGCACGGCCATAAAGCGTTCGCACTCCGCTCGCCATGCCGATGGATGGATGGATGGATGGATGGATGGATGGATGGATGGATACGGCTGAACCCTTTACATCGGGCGGTGGCTCAAGCCACCTAGCCATGTCTTGTGAAATTTTACTCCTGTCTTGCTTTTAGCCACCAATCAGATAACCTTCGCTTGGTTACTTCTAACCTCTTAAAATCCACTTTCCCTTCACTATCCCTAAACCCCAATGCCTTGGGTAAGTCAGCCCCGCTGCCTTCCACTGTAGGGTGAAGCCCTTTACAGAAAAGTATCAAGTGTTCAGCCGTTTCCTCCTCCTCTCCGCACGCAATGCACAAAGTGTCTATCTCCTGGTACCTGACTCTATACGTCTTAGTCCGCAAAACTCCAGTCCTGGCCTCAAACAACAAAGAACTTCCCCTACAATTATCATAGATATTTTCTTTGACAATTTCCTGTTTAAAGGTCCGGTATGTTTCCAGTGCCGATTTCGTCAGCATCCCTGTTTTCCACAAAGCTCTCTCTGTTCCTTTAACCTTTTTCTTAACCGATAAATGCTGATTTGCCCCCTTACTGCTGTCCAGATATTTGCTTGTCAATTTTCTAGTTCGCTTTCTCCATTTCGTGTCAACATTCTTTATATACAGGTATCTGAAAACTTTCCTAGCCGACCGCTTTTCCTCCATCCTTCTCAATCGTTCCTCAAATGCTATCTTACTGCTAGCCTCTCTGCTCTCGAAAGACGCCCATCCCATATCCCCCTGTACCCCCTGATTTGGTGTATTGCCATGTGCTCCCAAAGCTAACCTCCCTACTCCCCGTTGCCTAATTTCCAGCCTTGCTTGAACATCTGGCCTCATACACAGGACCGCATTCCCGAAGGTCAGGCTAGGGACCATCACCCCTTTCCAGATCCCTCTTACCACCTCATACCTATTGTAATTCCACAGTGCCCTATTTTTCATGACAGCTGCATTCCTACTAGCTTTATTCATTACATATTCATGCTCTGTCAGATACTCAACACTGTTATTTATCCACACCCCAAGATACTTGTACTGATTCACTACTTTTAGCACGAACTCCTGTATTCTATGCTCGCCGCCCTCTTCATTAAATATCATGACTGCAGATTTTTTCTTACTATACTTGAAGCCTAATCTATCTCCCTCTGTACTGCATATGTCTAACAACTTCTGCAGGTTTTCCTTGTTGTCAGCCATTATCACTATATCGTCCGCGTATATTAGTCCCGGTAATGTCTGTTTAATCAATTCCCCTTGCTTGAAAAAAGATAGGTTGAAGTCTAGTCCACTCCCCTCTAGCTTGGCTTCCAAACCTTGCAGGTACAACATGAACAACAAAGGGGACAGAGGACATCCTTGTCTAAGCCACCGCTGTATCTCTACAGGCCCTGATACATTTTTTTCCCATTTTATGAGCACTCTGTTACCTCTATATATATCTTTTAAAAGATTAATTACTCCATTTTCCACATCCAATGTACCCAATATGTCCCACAAATGCTCCTGAGTAACGTTGTCATAGGCTCCCCTAATATCCAGAAATGCTAGCAATAAGGGCCTATGTTCCTTTTCCGCAATTTCTATACACTGTGTCAATGAAAATAGATTGTCCTCCAACCTCCTTTGTTTCTGGAACCCATTCTGTAGTTCCCCTAACATTCCCTCGTTCTCCACCCAAGCCTGCAGTCTATCCTTTATAATTTGCATCACCACCCTGTAAACCACAGATGTCACTGTTATGGGGCGATAGTTACTTACGTCTGCTTTGTCCCCCTTTCCCTTATATATCAAGTTCATTCTACTTAATCGCCATTCATCGGGGACATTCTCATCCACTATCATTTTGTTCACTACCTGTGTTAATGTTTGCTTGGATTTTGGTCCTAACTTCTTTTATCAACATAATCGGGATACCATCTGGTCCTGTTGATGTGCCACTAGGAACCTTCTTCTCTGCCCTTTCCCACTCTCCTTGCTCAAGTGAAGCTATTGCTGTAACCGGTCTATCCTCCTTCGATAAATTATGTACCACGTGCTTTGCTGAAAAATTTTTCCGTCATCCTTGTTCCTGTGTGTTTTATTGCTTCATCCCCTTCTAGTCGAATACCCTCATCTGTAACAATAAACCTTTGTTCTAGCCTAGTTTTATTACTCATTGCATTTAGATGTTTACAGAATTTTCGGGCTGCTTTTCTATCCTTTTTATTTACTTTTGACACCCCTTGAGCACCCTTTCTTCTAATTTTCTCATTAATCAAATAGGATGCGTCCCTTCTACACTTTATGAAGGTATCCCATTTTCTGTCTACTTCGGGTTTTGGTTCCCCCCTCTTCTTGGAATATCTGTGTTCTCTGGATGCTTCCTTGCGCTTTTCTATTGCCCTCTTGACCTCCTCATCCCACCAACTCTTGGGTTTGCATCTTTTCCCTTTTAGCTTTACTCGCACCTTAGCTAGCTCTAGCTCCAGTAATCGAGTTAATTTGGTATAAGTCCATTCTGTTTCACTATCCTCAAAAATTACTTTCTCGATTCTTTTGGCTGCTACTTCCAATTGCTTTTCTGAGTAAAAATTTCCCCCTGATTGTTCATTTTGCTTCAGTCCTACATTGCTTTTTCTTCTGAAGCTCAACTTGATACGCTTGTGGTCACTACCTAGACTTCTGGAACCATCTTCATCTATGCTCATTACCCCTAATCTGTTATACATCCTCTGTGACATTAGTGCATAATCTATCGTCGAGTGCAGACTCCCTGCCTCCCATGTTATGAGCCCTTCACACTTCTCGGTGCTGTTGCATACAACTAAATCATGCCTGTCACACATGTCCTGCAGCATGCTTCCTGTCGAATCCGTGTACCCATCCAGGTCTTCTATGTGTGCATTCATGTCACCTAATATAATTATCTCGCCCTGTCCTCCTAGCTCATCAATGTCGCTTGCAATACATTCTAACATTTTCCTGTTTTCCTCTTTGGCATTGACCCCTGTCCACAGGTATACAAAGCCAAGGAGTGTTAGCTTGCTTGCCACTGTTCCTTTTAGCCATAAATGTTCCCTGCATCCCAGTCTAACCCTTTGAAAATTCATACTTTTATGAATGAATGCCCCAATTCCACCTCCCTTTCTGCTGCCCTCTGTTCTATTGCAATATTCCCATGCGTAGTCTGGGTTACAGGGTGGTTGTTCCATGTCTCTGAGATGTGTTTCCGCTAAACCATATACCATTAATTCCTCCTGTCTTAACTGTTCTTCTATTTCCTCCCATTTCAGTCTATTCCTGCCACCTTGCATGTTAATGAAACCTACATCTGAATTAACTTGGCCCTGGCGCTTGCGTCTCTTTCTTCCCCTATGGTTCCATTGTCCGTTTGATCTTAATTCTTCCTTCTCTACACTGGTTCCTTCAGAGCTCTAGGTCCCCCCAAAAAAGCTGTTGCCTGGCGACCTATCCTACTACCCACCTTCTTGCCAGTGGCACCACCGTAGTGGATGCCATCCTGTGCAAAAGGGTGGGGCCTAACCTCGTACACTTCCCTGTTCACCTCCATCACCTCGTATCTTAGTCGCCCCGCAGGGGGGCGCCTGCAGCTTGCAGGCGTCGCGACGGTGAGTGGCGACACCGCGGGTTCCCGAGCATCCGCAGGGACATCCCCGCAAGGGGATGATGGTGAACTGTGCATCACCACGGACCCGAGCACCCGCGCTTCGCCGTGCGTGGCATCGCCGTGTCCGGGGAAAAGGGGATCCTGGTGGTTGAGCCGATGCCGAGCGTTTGGACCCTTAAGGCCCCTTGGCGGAGGCAACACACCACTTTGGCCCCAGCTTCCTGTAGACGGCACCTCCGGCCTGACCCGACCGGGGGGAATCGGCAGTCGCCTTTTCCTATCCTCCCCTCCATCTTTTACTTTCCTATCTTCTTTCTCACAACTCTCCTATCCCCTACTCACTTCTTGGTTTCTCCTTTTTCCTGGCGGCGAGGGTTAACCTTGTGTGACGAACTACCCTGAGTTGCGTCATATTCGGTTATAGTTGCGGTGTACAGCTGACGCGGGCAGGCCTTGCTTGCAACCTTCTGTCCCGTCCCCATGTTGGGCTCCGTGGTGGGTGGCTGCCACCGCAGCCGAAAAACAACTTTTTTTTTATGGATCCCTTTCCTTCAACAAATGATCGCCCTCATAAACGAGGGCGGACCGATGCCACTACGCAGTTCCTGCAAAAAACAAAAGTTTTCCCTAGGTACCATGTCGTACATAGTGAAAATCTAGATCAACCAGCTAGGAAAATGTCCCCATTCATTGTTTCTAAATCTCTTACCGACGCCCTGGGCCTTGGCTACAAGGTGACGAAGCTAGCCAGTGGCGACCTACTCCTCCAAATCCGAGACAAAGTGCAATTTTCCAAACTCCCATCCATAGTGTCCTTTGGAGACATTCCTGTATCCATTACTGCACATCGATCACTAAACACAGTGAAAGGAGTAATATCTGAACACGATTTCCTGAACCTTTCTGGAGAAGAGATGTTGGAGGGTCTGAAAGACCAGAGCGTCACCGAAGTGCATCGTATTAAAATCCGAAAAGATGACAAGGAAATAGCAACAAAACACATAGTCCTGACCTTTGCCTCCAGCCAACTTCCCGAAACCATAGAAGTAGGATATCTCAAAATAAATGTAAGACCGTACATCCCAAACCCCAGACGCTGCTTCAAATGTCAAAGATTTGGCCATGGCTCACAGAGCTGTCGTGGCCGCCAAACATGCGCCAAATGTTCGTCAAAAAATCATGAATCTGTGGACTGCAGTGCTTCACCACTGTGCGCGAACTGCGAAGGGGATCACCCCGCGTACTCGAGGTCATGTCCTACCTGGAAGAGAGAGAAGGAAATAATAACAATAAAGACAAAGGAAAACATAACATACCAAGAAGCTCGGAAAAGACTCCCATCAGCTTTCCAGTTCACGGCAAAAACAAATTTCGCCGATGTGGTGCGCAGGGGCGGCACACCACACCAGGCTTCGGCCACTGCCCAGGAAATGCCTGAGGCAGGGCCACCCCCGCCCCCGGCAGATGCAGCGAAGGCTGCCCTGCCACCTCTGAGCAAGGGCCCGCCGGCCCCTCAGTCGGCCGCCCGTAAGGCTTCCCCCAGTCGGGAGAAGCCCACAAACCGTACACCTGCGGGTTCACCGCGGAAGTCCAGAGCCTCTAATGAGGCGATGGACACAACTCAGAATTCGTCTTTGCTGCAGCAGAGGCACAGCTCCCTGGAGCGAAAAAGAAAAAAGACCCCGGTATTGGCACCCCCAAAACCGGTACCCTAAGTTTTAACTACACTAGTCAAATATGGCGTTCCTTATACAGTGGAACTGCCGAGGACTAATAAATAACTACTCTGACATAAAAGAGCTTTTAAACACAATGTCCCCGGTGGCTTTGTGCTTACAGGAGACCAACTTAGGTCCAAAACAAAAAAATATTTTAAACAAGTACAATATCTTTCGGTGTGACCGAGAGCAAGCAAGCAAACTGTCTGGAGGTGTTGCCATTGTCATCCAGAATGGTGTGGCAACCCGCGAGATCAAACTTAAAACCAAATACGAAGCCGTCGCAGTCACCATTCTTCATTTTAAAACACTCACAATATGCACCATATATCTTGAACCACACCTAACAGTAACACTTCATGATTTAGAATCCCTTTTAGAACAGCTACCGGAGCCATATCTGCTAGTTGGTGATTTTAATGCCCACTGCGGTTTTTGGGGCAGTGCACACACTGATACAAGAGGTCGTATTTTAGAAGATTTTATTCTAAGTAATAATGTTTGCCTTCTTAACACCGGCAAAGATACATACTGCTCTCCGAGCACGGGAAAAATGAGTTGCATAGATTTGTCTTTTACTTCACCTTCTATCTTTTGTGATTTTAAATGGGATGTCATTGATAACCCATACGGCAGCGATCACCTCCCTGTATCAATAAGCCTAACATCCCCACCACTAGTCACCCCAACGAAACCACGACGGTGGAAGTTACAATTAGCCGACTGGGAACTTTTTAGAGAAAGGGCCAGCTTAGATAAAATATTTTCAGATGACCTCAGCATAGACCAACTGAATGAAGCTATCACGAACTGCATTTTAACAGCTGCACGCCTAGCAATTCCTCGGTCATCTGGAGTAGTAAAGCAGAATCACAAAATTTGGTTTACACAGGAATGCAGAGATGCAAAAAAGAAACAAAACAAAGCTTGGGGAATTTTTCGTAGGTACCCAACGCACGAGAACTTAATAAGCTTTAAAAAGGCAAGAGCAAAAGCTCGATATATTCGCCGTAATGCAGAAAAAACTTCATGGCAAGGTTACGTGTCCTCAATAAACAGCTCAATTACGTCAAAACAAATGTGGGAGATGGTAAAAAAGATAAATGGCAGCTACTCCCCATTCACAGTTCCGTTTCTATCAACCCCTGGCATACAGACAAATTTAGAAGAGCAGGCAGATATTTTGGGTGAATATTTTTCTGAAGTTTCCAGTTCATCTCACTACAGAGAATCATTCCTGAAATACAAAAACGCAGCTGAAAAACAAAGACTGCCGACAAGTGGCAGTTCAAATGAGCCCTATAATAACCTACTTACAATCCAAGAAATTAATAGAGTACTGTCCGCTGGTAAGCAAACTGCACCTGGCCCAGATGAAATACATTATCAAATGCTGGCTCATCTCTCTGAACCGGCTGTGGAGGCGCTTTTAAATTTTTTTAACAAAGTTTGGGTATCGGGGAAACTTCCTGAAGCCTGGAAGATGGCCGTTATTATTCCTCTATTAAAACCCGGAAAGCCCTCTACCCTTCCTAGCAGCTATAGGCACATAGCTCTGACTAGCTGCCTAGCGAAATCTTTTGAAAGTGTATTGAACATCAGACTATCATTCGTGTTAGAAGACCGGGAGCTTCTGGATGTCCATCAATGCGGTTTTAAAAAGGCTTGCTCCACCACCGACCACCTGGTTCGTCTTGAAAACACTGTTCGTGAGGCTTTTGTACACAGACAGCATTGTCTCGCTGTCTTCTTCGATTTAGAGAAGGCGTATGACACAACGTGGAGATTTGGGATTATTCAGGACCTGGCTGAACTGGGCATCCGCGGCAGGATGTTGAACTGCCTTAAAGACTTTTTGTCTAACCGTACATTTCACGTCCGCCTAGGCTCAACCCTTTCAAAGAAGTTTATCCAAGAAAACGGAGTACCTCAAGGATGTATTTTGAGCACAACACTCTTTATTGTAAAAATGAATTCTATCAGGAAAATAATCCCGAGGTCCGTAATGTATTCTGTCTATGTAGATGATCTCCAGATAGCCTACACATCCTCGAATACATCAACATGTGAACGACAGATACAGCTAACAATAAATAAACTGGCAATATGGGCAGACCAAAATGGCTTCCGTTTTTCTCCACAGAAATCGGTGGCCATTCTTTTTTCACTCAGACGAGGCATGCAGATAGATCCCACCCTACACCTGAACGAAATAGACTTAGCCGTGAAAAAAGAACATAAATTTCTAGGTGTAACATTCGACAGAAAGCTCACCTTTATGCCTCACATAAATGCGCTGAAAAAGAAGGCTTCTCGATCCCTGAACATACTCAAAGTACTGTTGAGAAAACACTGGGGAGCCGATAGGACATGTCTGTTACAAATATACCGCTCTGTAGTACGCTCTACCCTGGATTACGGATGTGTAGTGTATGGATCAGCGAGACCATCGTACCTCAAACGGCTAGATACGGTACATAATTTAGGTTTACGTCTCTCCACTGGTGCATATAGGACATCACCCATAAACAGTCTCCATGTAGAGACCAATGAACCATCGCTTACAGATAGAAGAGCCATACTCACATGCTCATACATTCTAAAAATCCGTTCACTGCATAAACATCTATGTTACCCTATCGCCACTAAGTGCCTTTCTAGAACACTCTTCAACAGCAAGCCGCAAGCTACTCGGCCTCTCCTCTTGCGATTTGAAGACATGTGCCGGAACCTTAGCATATTAGACGTATTGCCAAACATTGCCCGAAGGCGAGGTCCACTGCCGCCATGGCACAATTTCCCTGAAATCTGTGATTTCACTCTAACACAGTTCCGTAAGAAACAAATTCCGCAACATATAATACAAGAATTCCTCACACTCGAGGAAAAGTATACTACTTTCACAGCATTTTATACCGACGGTTCCAAAACAGATGCATACGTTGGAAGTGCAGTTGTACAGGGAAATTGGAATAAAATATTAATACCCCTGTCACACGGGCACTTTCGATCCTCATTGAGCTCGATCTGCATCGAGATTTTCGAGCACGCTCGAAACATCCGTTGCTACACGGGCATTTTCAATGCTCATTGAGAAGTTTCCCTCATGTGTGTTAGGTGGCGCCAAATGTTCCGCCGACAGCCATAACATGGCGATGTCCGGCAACACTGTGCAGTCGGGGGCAGCGGCAGCCAAATCCGTAGCCAAATCTGTACATTGCGTATCTGCGCCAGGTTTTTGTGGCGCACCTCTGCTGCTGTGCGATGCAACCCAAGGGCCCGCAACGCCTCCGCGATTTCTGCATAGATTGCGGCGTTTCTCTTCTGGCGCCTGAAATCATTTAGGCGGTACTGTCAGCAGTCGATGAGAGCGGCTGTCTCGCGCTCGCTCCACAGTTTCCGCTCCGACGAGCAGGAGGACGCCATCTTTGTTTACACTGACGGCGAAGCGTGGAGCGTGATGTCGAGATTACTTTCAAATGTTTGCATATAAGCAGGCGTAGTACCTGAAAAATGTTCTGTATTACATTTTAATCGATCACAACAACAACAATTGTGGTTTGGTTTTGTTAACTTGTGTTTATTTTTATAGCTTCATGAGAGCGAGAGTTCTCGATTGTGCTTGGAACCTCAAGCACTCTTGAGGAATCGGCATCGAGTCAAGCAGGATCGAGCTCGATTGCGCTTGAAAGTGGCCGTGTGACAACCGTCGATCTGCATTGAGTTCGATGAGCATTGACTCAATGAGGATCGAAAGTGCCCGTGTGACAGGGGTATAAGACTTCCACAGTGCGCTTCCATCTTCACTGCGGAATGTTACGCCATTTGTGTAGCCATAGAAAAAATACTAAACGAGAACCTACCCAACAGTATTATTTACACAGACTCACTAAGTGTGCTCACAGCCCTTCATCCTAGAAATGCAATAACCCCGCTGCTTGGCGACCTCATACACAACATTACAACAGCCATAGCTCAAGGACAAAACATAAGACTCTGCTGGGTACCAAGTCATGTTGGCATAAAGGGCAATGAAAGAGCAGATTTGTGCGCTGCTCAAGCTTGTGAAAAGCAAATTAAAAACATAAATGTGCCCTATAGAGATTGCATGAACTTAATACATATTAATGCAAGGAAAAAATGGCAGTCCACCTGGAACAACGAACTAAATAACAAACTACGGTTAATAAAACCAGTCCTAGGTGAATGGAAGTCATGTGTGCACCAGAAACGTTTCAAAGAGGTCATTATCTGCCGACTCCGGATAGGTCACACACACTTCACACACAACTTTCTGCTAAGGAAAGAAGACATACCGTTTGTACATGCGGAGATGAACTTACAGTGACTCACATTTTAATTTCATGCTCTAAACTGGAAAGGCTACGGAAAATGTGTTTTTCTCCGTTTTATAACCAGTGCATCCCTTTTCATCCAGCACTGCTCTTGAGTGATAACGCAATTGTGGACATGTCCTGTGTTTTTAGATTTTTAACAGAAGCTGGTTTTCTTAAAAATATTTAAATCATGACCCAGTACTTCGCCTGACACACCTCGGCCATTCCTCATTCCTGAGAAAAAGGGTGAGGTCTGTATTTGATTGGTTGGAAGCCTCGAGATCCTTACCCTGGTAAGGATGGCTGCTGAGGTGACCCGACCCCCTTTAAACGTTTTTAATAGTACCCATTTCTAGCATCTTTTTCCTTCATCATCATGAGGTAATTTTAACTATTTAAGCACTCTGCACCAGCGACGATTTTCACATTTCCATAAAATCATCCAGAGATTTCTCCTATACCTCCAGCTTGGCGCATGATGGCCTTAGTTGCCTATGCGCCATAAAACCCAACACAACACAACTCGTATCTTAGTCGTCGACTCAATAGCCTAATTACCCGATTAGTCTCCACGACCCTCCTTTCCGTTTCGCGAGCCTGTCTCTGGACCTCTGGGACTGTGCATATGGTCACATGCACACTCTCAGAGGCCTCTCTAAGCCTACGCATCCCCACCTCCAACTGCGTCTCAAGATTCTGGCTCCTCCCCTGCAGTACATCATTGAGACCAGCATGGATGACCACAAGGTGTTCGCCATCCATGCTGCCCACCACCACTTCCCGGGCTCTGGCCATTGCATCCACCACGCACTTTCCCGACTGAGCCTCCACCTGCACCCGCCTGTCTGCCTTCACTGCCGTCAGAACGCCTCCCTCAACCCTCGCTACATTCGAGTCCCCGACCACCAGAACTCTCCTGCGCCCCAAACGTTCGCTTCCTAATTCCATCTGTTGGCCTCCGGATCGCTCTAGCTGCCTCTCCTGCCGCTGTACGCTATTGTCGCGAGTTTCCATGCCCGCTTTAACCTTTTTCATTTCGTTCTCATTTTTCTCACTCAATGCTCGCTGCACTACAGCACTGTACGATCGACGAGCCTCGTCCCCCACCTGACACTTCTCCGAACTGGGGTGCCCAGCCGGCCGCGACCTGAGCGCTTCAACCTGTTTTTCTAGCTGGGTCCGCTTTTCCCGCTCTTCTTTAATCTCGCCCACCATTCGCTTCAACAGGGCGGCATTATTCTCCTCCTTTTTAATCAAATCGGCGACCTGAGCTTCCAGCTTAATCCGTGCCTCTCGTTCGACCTGCCGGTCCGCATTAAGTGCATTAAACCCAGCTTCCACCAGGTGCCAGGCACTGCCATCTGGTGATGATGTGATGGCTAGTCCCTTTGTAACGGGTGGACACCAGAGTGGTGTCCCAGCTGGGAAAAAGAAAAAAACAGAAAGACAGAAATATGCACACAATAGGGGAAAGTGCTTGAGGCAGCGATCCACATGTGCATGCGCACACCGTTGGCTCACACGCACACAGACCGATCCTGGGAGCCACAGCTGGTGCACTGCGCGCCACCACTCGGGCAGTCTCTTTTTTGTCACCACAACCAACCGGTCCACTATGGTGATGATTTATTGACTCTACCCTTTCTATCTGGTGGGCACCATGTCGGCATCCCAGCCATACAAAAAAAAATAAACAAAACATTTAAAAGTACACTAAACACAAGACAATTGTCTCCACACAAGCTCAAAAGTTTCTATGGCTTGCACACTGCAGCCCACCACTCCGAGAGTCTCCTTTTGGCCGCCTGCACAAAGGGGGCTCTGTTGGCGACACTCACGCTACGCCAGATAGGTCGTCCGGCGTGCAAAAATGCTCGTGCTGGCGCTGTTGTGAGGCTAACGTACCGCATCACAACGTGATCAATAGTCTGCTTCAGCGCCGCACAGCCGACACAATGTGCACACGATTGTCTCGTTGTACCGGCAACAGTGTTTTGAGGGTGCCTGCTCTAGCCTCAAAGAGCAGCTCACTGTTGTACATACTTTCCTGGCCGATGGAATGCTCGAAGCTCCGGTAGACTGAAACTCATTGTGGCCTTCTCCTCCATGCTCACGTACCACAGTATGCGTTCGGCCTCTGCGACCCGGTCACGTACCTCGGCAGCCCACTTTCCAGCCATGTCTGCCGCAATGGGGTCGTTGAAGAACACAAATTTCTTCTCGAGTTGGTAGACCCGGGCCGTCCAGCTCGTCCGGATGCACGTATCAGCCAAATACTTGAACACATGACGCGCCCATCGCTCCGGCGCCATGAAAATGAGGCGACCGCAGTATTTCAGCTTGCTCGTCGCCTCCCGGGCTTCGAAACTGGACCACCCCTGGTCCCCTTGCACTGCCTCGTTCTCAACCTTACAATGACAGCCCAGCACTCTGTGTCCCACCTCACGCTGTCGCCGCTCCAGCCAGTTGCGCATCGTCGTTGAGAGGCAGATTACTGCATTTGCAAATGTGAGCCCGGGGACGTAGACGAGCTTCCGCAGGTCTCGCACCGTGATGAATCTATCGCAGCCCCATAGACATCGTCGGCGGAGTATTTCCTGGGCGCGTGTGGCTGCCTTTCGTACCGATTTTTCTTGGATGTTGTGGGTTGGCCTGTTAGAGCTGAGTTTCACCCCGTGATACTTGTACTCAGTGAGCACTGTCAATCTCTCATCGCCAAGCCTCAGCTCTTCTTCGTCGGCAATGTCCCCTGAAAAGCTAACAGTAGCAGTCTTCTTGGCACTGAATTTCAACCCCAAGGGACACTATATGCTTGTTGAATATATTCAGCATGGCCTGCATTTCCGCCGGTAATTCTGCCATGAGGACCAAATCCATACTAAAAAGATTTTTGTGCCAAAACAACACCCACAAGAAAGACGACACCACGGGCGCTCACTTCAACTGTTTAATGAGGGTGAAAGCATTCAACATATATAGCCTTCCAAAACCTCGCGCGTGTGCACGCATACAAGCAACACCACCTAGACTAGACAAGGCCCCTCCACGGAGGCCGTGACGTCACTCCAGTGGCCCGGCAGCCCCCCCTCGGCCGCTCCTTTCGGTCGCCACGCATTCGCGTTAGATATGTCTTGGGTGCTTGTTAGGATAAAAACCGGGGTGCGTTTTTTTTTTTTTGTAGTAGAATATAGTGTTTGCGACTCCAAGGCATGCAACGCGAATATGTGAGGCTGCTTTTAGTCTTTACGACAGCATACTGAAACAGTGCCACAAATGCGTTTGTACAAATTGCTTTATTGGAAAGCATGGCTAGAACTGACCCTTTTCATTTCTTGCTTAATGTTTTCATCTTTCTCTCTGCAGCCTTCTTTTGTGCAGAGCTGTGAATCGTATCATTTTGTAGTCTACAAAAGTTGTTCAAAGCTACGTTCGTTGCAGCACGCACTACCTGTCGCACGAGAGTCTCTGTAGTGTGTCCATTTTCGCACGTTTCTGGATCAACATCTCCAATAATAGAGGCGGAAATGGAGCTGACAATGGCACGTTGGTTGTCTGATGCGAGGAAAGAATTTGCATTTTCTCCCGTGGTGAGTTTTTCCACAACAAAGGTTGTAATTAGCACCATATGCACAGTGCATGGTTGCGGGAACTTTAATCCTCCCCTTGATAAGTTGGCAATCATTTTCGTGGATTCAACTTCTATATCCCGATTCTCCAGAATGAGAACGCTGCGGCAAAATTTGCAAGACACCTTCTTGAGAGCTGAATGGGCACAGTATCCAGCGATGTAGGCGACGACTTCCATGTCGTGCTTCGGGCTGGAAATTTCTTCATCAGAGACCAGCACGGAGAAGTTGTGTTGCGGAATTTCTTCCGTGTCGCTCGCGCTGTTGTTCTCTGGCTGCGGAAGCATCAGCAGCTTTTGTAGACGAATTTTCTTTTCTGATTCGAGAAGCTGTCGCACAGAAATGTGATACTGTGCACCAGCAAGCTGACGATATCGACTGAAGCGATCCTCAAGTGTGTCCGTCTGAAATTTGCCTAGGAGAACATACCTGAATTTCAGGTCTTCTAGGCAGTAACGCGACAACTCAACAAGAGAGTAGCAAGTTAGCCTCAAAGCAGTATGTGTTTCCTTCGTCATGCAGCCACTGGTCATGTTGACACTGTGCCAAGCGTCCAGCCAGTCTACCATGCCGTTCAGGAAAGTCAGCTGTTGATCCACCACCGTAGTCACAGGATTCTGCAGGGAGTCGTTCAGTCGGCGACCTTTGGAAGGGCTCTTTACGTTGACGACCTTCCACCAGTTCGTTATAATGTTGATGAAGAGGGCTGTTGAATTGGCGCTCATGAGTTGGAAGGCTTCGCCACGCATTTCAAGTGCGTTTGCGATAAACGGGTTCATGACGTTTAAAACCAACTTTACATTTTGTCTTTCCATAGGTGTTGGATTGACTGCTTTGGCATTTAGCTTGTAGCCGAACTTTAAGAGCGATGTCTTCTCCGATGAATAAAGCTGTCGCACGGCTTCAAACGATGCAGCTTTCATTCTGGGAGGTCCTACGGGCAGTTCTCCAGACAGGCTCATTTCAGGAAAATAGAAACATGTTCCTTCGTTTTTCTGGTTGATCCAATTATTCCTGACGCATTTGAGTATGTGCACAGGGTCGATGACAAAAAAAAGAGGACGGCTTTTATCGGCTGGGTGGGGATAAACAATGTTCACTTCATGGTTCCTTGAGAAAAGCGACATCATTTTCCGATTGAGCGAGTTGTTATCAGTAACTACAGCTATGACTTTAAGGCCCATAGATTCCACCTCCAAAATTATCTTCTTGCAGTACTCATGTAGGATTTCGGAGTTCATTTTAGAAACGGGCAGAATGTGTATCACATCTTTGTTGGCTGACAGGAGCGACTGAACTATGAAAACATGGGCCGTTGTGGCTGCTTCTTGAGAATTGGCTGATGATCCTACTATGCTGCCTCCCTTGTAATCGAAGTACGGCTTGATGTGAATTTCATCAAGCATCAGCACTACAGTCTTTTCGTGCGGCTCCATGCACTTCACCCTTTCTTTGATGTAGGAAAGAAAGTGGGCTTGGTTTTGTTCCTGCATTGGATCGCCTCCATACTTGGAGCAAACGCGGCGCAGTGTTGAAGGATGGGGTAACGTCAACATCGACGCCGACCTCGCAAAGTTATAAGCGTGCGGGGAAATGGAGTGCAGGATGCTAGAAAACACTAAAGTTTCAGCACTGTATCGACGAATGGGGGCAGCGAGTGTGAGAGCAATCTGCTCGTTTAGAAGACGAAACAAGGCACTTTGTTCTTTGGTTGTATCGTTGTCTTCAGACAGTTCATTGAGCAAGGAGCCGATCTGCTGCAGCACTCTCGTTGTTTTTGACGCACTTGTAGCTTCTGGCGTCTCCGTCATGTGATTTTTTAGCTGCTCGAGCATTAAGGACAACGTACGGGTGTCACGCACTGCATCTGGCACTGAGCGTCCACAGGGTAATGAAATAAGCTTAATCATACCTGCTGACACTGAAACTGAGAGATCAGCAAACACTGACGGAAAACCTAACATGCGGTGCAGGATTATCCTCGATGCGGAGAAACATTACACAGCGATCATTGACGCTGACGGTCCAGAACTGACTATTGCAGACAGCAGAAAGTTTGCCCTTCAAGTCTTCAAGTGATGACACTGCATTTCTCTCCTCTTCTTCTCCTTTTGTGTCTATGGAGTTCTTGATTGCCTTGCTCAAGGCCTCGTCTTCCATTCGTGCTCTCTTAGAGGCTGGAGATTCGCGACGAGTACTGCTTGTGCTCAGGTACGCTGGACAGTTAAGGAAAATCGACGGTACGGCATCTGGCACTAGGTGCACCCTCTCGCTGTCAACTGTCACAGTTTTTCCCGACGCTGCATCGAAATGTGACAGCTTCGTGATGAGTTCACTCCCTTGGAAGTGAAGTTCGCAAACCTGCGCCACACGTGAAAACGACTGAATTATCATCGATACATGGACACACTATTTTATGAAACATCTGTTATGATGCAGTTTGACACTGTCCTGAATATTTCTGCTCGTTTACACCGCATTGTCCTTCCGGAAGCGCAATAAAACTGCGAACGTTTTGACCACAAACCATACTTAATTGCTTCAAGAGTTACTAAGCGAGAACGCGAGTCATGCGATGCACAATGTAATGAAGTAAATATCGTCTGCTCACCTTGGAGTGTATGCTGGGTGTGAAATCCTTGCGCGGAATGGCTCTAATCCAGGATTGCCTCCGACCTTCATTCTTGGGGAAAGATAAAACCCGCACTTTGGGCCCATTGTCGTAATTCCCGCGGCATCCCGGAACACAACACCGTCCCATGTCGCACAAAGTGAGGCGTTTGCTTTTGCTCAAAGCCACAGGATTGTTGCACGCAACACTTCCGCAACTATTCTGCACACAGACACACAAGCACGATCGCACACAAACGCAAAGATAGTAAAATAAGACACTTCACCAAAAACGAAAAGAGCGCAAAAAGAATGTCAGCGCAGTGCGACGCAGCACTGAACCTAACCAGAGGAAGCAAGGACAGGCGGGTGGCAAACACGTTCCGACTTGTCAAAAATTTTTGACTCGCCCCGTCCCCCCGTCGCGAGAGCGCCTGCCGGCAACAGGAGAATCGGACAACTAGCGTGACGTAGGCAGTCTGGAGAGGAGGACATGAACAGGCCTTGTCAAGTCAAGGTGGTGTTGATACAAGGCAGCATGGAAGTAAAAAGCCTTATCAGAGTAGGCTCAATAGAAACTTCAGCTCAGCCTCGTAAACAAAAACCGAAGTGTCACTAACACAGTTCGGATCCGCTTTATTGATGTAGAAGGCTTCCAATGTTTCATGCGATGTCTGGTGTCCGCCTCTACCCAGAATCCTCGCATCGCGGAACCGTGAAAAACAATCTGTGCAAGCCCTGCAGTGTTCCACAAGTCTCTCGCCTTCGCTATTTTCTATATCTTTTGCATGCTCCTTAAGCCGGTCGTTGACACAACGCCCCGTCTGTATAATGTAGGATTTCCCGCAGGACAGAGGAATTTCATATACGACGTTTGTGGCACACTTTATGAAACGCTGGCCATGCTTCTGACAGCCAAGCATTTGGCTTTCGCAAGTTATGTGACGGCTTAACTGGGCAAGCTTTTGGGGTGCAAAGAACACCACCAGTACATTGTACTGGTTAGCCACTTTTTTCAGGCTTGTGCCTGACTTTGTGGATGTAGGCGACCACTATAGGCCACTCTTTTCCCTTCGACTCTCCCCTGCTTACCCCAGCCTTCAACTTCTTCAAAAGCGTTTCTGCCACAGGGACGAAGATCGACTCAGGGAAGCCAGCTGCAACGAGCCTGCCCAATTGGTTGTAAAAACTGGCTTGCACCTCATGCACACACCACTTCCAGAGTGATGACTCCAGGCAGAGGTTCGCGATGCCTTTTTTCACTATCTTTGAGTAGGCCGAATTATACGGCAGGAGCCCATTTTGCGCACAAGGGGAGTAAGCCCAGCAAATGTGCCCATCTGAAAACTTTAACTGTAACTCTGTTAATAGATGGCGCGCAAATCACACCCAGCAGCTCTGACGGACGGTTCGACACTGCTAACTGAACGACAAATCAGCTTTCTCGCACTGCTAACAGATGGCGCGCAAATCACACCCGGCAGAAGACCCAGCGACCCAGCTCTGACGGAACAGACAGTTCGCCGTTCGGCACGGATCACTACGCGGGACTACGCTCCTATGGATCAGTGAGCCGGACCTTCAAAAGAACTGCCGCTCACTTTTACTGAGCCACGGCTCACCCGCTCTTTTAAAAAAGCGGCTCAGAAGATCCGGTTCACTCCTGAGCGACCCATCTCTAGTGCACAGACTTTATACTTGTCTGGACTGGCGTCAGTCTCACTCCTGTTAATACGTGCCAGCCACTCGCGTCGGCGTCGATATGAAAGCTGCTTTGCTTTCTCGCACTCGTGCAGGTGTATTTTTGGAATCTTGAAGAACCGGCAGTCGGCCTGTCCTGTCTTCAGTTTCTGCGCTTTGCTTTGAGTTCTGCTGGTGCAGCCCACAACAGCACAGTACACCATAACGCCAGCACTGTTGCACGCACGTACTACGCGAGCGTAAAAACCAACGTGCGCTTCCTGCGTTGGCTGCTACCAAGGACGACAAAATGGCGGACTACCCAGAATGCATGGTGCCGCCGGCTTTCGTGCAAACTCCCTATACCGAGCTATTTGTCTGAAGGCTGTGCCGGGTGGAAGAGTATTCATGCACTGTGTGATCCAGTTTTGCTTATTTCTGTTTGTTTGGTTTCCTAAGTGTGTACATTATCAAGAAGTACCAATAAGACGAAACAAAATTTTTGCACTTTTTGACTGTGAATGCATATAAACTGCCCAGTTAGTTTCGAGACTTGGGTTTTCACTCTTGTGCGACCTGGTAATGTTCTAAGATAACACCGTTAAATAATGTGTTAACTGAATTGGTGAGTTTTTTTCTCACTTTTGTTTAGCCGCTAATTTGTTACTTCAGAGAAGGAGTACTTCAAGAATGAAACAAGAATAGACATGCACTTTGGATTTGTTGAAGTGCATAGTTGTGTTCAAAGAAAAGATTCTGTGCACTGGTCGAGGCATGGAATGTGGATCATGTGTGGATGTGTCGAAACATTGCATCTTCTGCTACTGGGCTGAATGCTGTCCTGGAGTTCCCGATGTACATTAACTCAGGGCAGGGTGGCTATAGACACTTCTCTTCCCCACATAGCACCACACAGTCAATGTGGCGTTTCACGAGGCAGACTAAACTCATTTAAAATTACATTAAATTTCCACATTTTAATATGTAATAATCACAGCAGATAAGATCAGGCATGAAGCACTCAAACAGCTTTCCTTGTACCCACTGCTATATCTGAATACAGTGAGCACCAAGCCAAGCATACAACACACACACCACTGAGTTAATCACAACAAATGACATCAAGAATGGAACACTGAAGCAGGTTTTCTTGTGCTCACTGCTACATCTGAAGGTGACTTTAGGTGAGTCAGCTACACAGTATGCAGTCTTAAGTTAATTACAGCAAATAAGATCAGGAATGAAACACTCTAAACAGCTTTCCTCGTACCCGCTGCTATATCTCAATGCAGTGAGCATCGAGCCCAGCATACGACACACACACCACAGAGTTAATCAAAGCAAATAATATCAAGAATGGAACACTGAAGCAGGTTTTCTCGTGCTCACTGCTACATCAGAAGGTGACCTTATCTGAGTCAGCTACACAATACGCAGTCTGAAGTTAATCATAGCAAATAAGATCAGGAGAAACACTCTAAACAGCTTTCCTCATACCCACTGTTGTATCTCAATGCAGTGAGCACCAAGCCAAGCATACAACACACACACCACTGAGTTAATCACAGCAAATAAGATCAAGAATGGAACACTGAAGCAGGTTTTCTTGCGCTCACTGTTACATCGGAAGGCGATCTTGGCTGAGCTAGCTACACAGTACGCACTGTTGAATTAATCCCAAATAAGATCAGGAATGAAACCCTCAAACAGCTTTCTTTGTACCCACTGCTATATCTGAATGCAGTGAGCACCAAGCCAGGCATATGACACACACACCACTGAGTTAATGACAGCAAATGATACAAGTGTGACCACTGTGACAGCAGCTTTGCTCAAAGTGGCCACCTGGAGGACCACCTTCGCATCCACACGGGTGAGCGTTCATACGGGACCACTGTGACAGCAGCTTTTCTCGAAAGTTCACCCTGAACCAACACCTTCGCACCCACATGGGTGAACGCCCATACAAGTGTGACCATTGTGACAGCAGCTTTGCACAAAGTGGCCACCTGGACCGACACCTTCGCACCCACACGGGTGAGTGTTCATACAAGTGTGACCACTCTGACAGCAGCTTTTCTCGAAAGTGCACCCTGGACCGACATTTTCGCACCCACAATGATAACCGTCCATACAAGTGTGACCACTGTGACCGCAGCTTTTCTCAAAGTGGCCACCTGGAGGACCACCTTCGCATCCACATGGGTGAGCGTTCATACAAGTGTGACCACTGTGACAGCAGCTTTTCTCGAAAGTCCACCCTGGACCAACACCTTCGCACCCACACGGGTGCGCATGCACACGGGTGAATGTGCGAGTCCACGAGTGAAAGGCCTTATTAGTGTCAGTTCTGCACAATGACGTTTAAAGAAAAACACGGTTTAAAACGCCATGAGAACAAACACGCTTCAAAAACCACAGTTCCTCAAAGTTTTGATAGCTTTTCTCAACAGTAGATGTTAAAGCCGTTGCTTGCGAACTTTTCTCACTTTTTAATTTACCACTGTGGGAACAGCTTTGCTGATAAATCCACCCTGGTGGGACACCTTTGCACCCACACGGGTGAGAGACCATTTGAGTACCAGCTCTGCCCCATGGTCTTTAGACAGAGTACAGCCCTTGCAAAGCATGTGCGAGCCCATGAGTGAAAGGCCTTATGTGTCAGTTCTGCACAATGACGTTTAAAGAAAAACACTGTTTCAAATGCCATGAGAACAACAAACACGCTTCAAAAACCGCAGTTCCTCAAAGTTTTGATAGCTTTTCTCAACATTAGATGTTAAGGCCGTTGCTTGCGAACTTTTCTCACTTTTTAATTTACCACTGTGGGAACAGCTTTGCTGATAAATCCATCCTGGTGAGACACCTTTGCACCCACACGGGTGAGAGACCATTCGAGTACCAGCTCTGCCCCATGGTCTTTAGACAGAGTACAGCCCTTGCAAAGCATGTGCGAGCCCATGAGTGAAAGGCCTTATCAGTGTCAGTTCTGCACAATGACGTTTAACCCTTTGCATCCCGAATTTTTTTCTTGGCGGGAAAAAAAATTGCCGGTGGTTTCTTGCGGTTAAGAAGCTATTAAAGAGTGTGTAAAAATTTTTGAAGACAGTAAGTACAGTCATTTTCAATGGAGAACGATGTCCACTGGACACTGGGATTTATTTGTTGCACATAATCTGCTTTGCTCATTGATTCAACAGTGCTGTATATCATCTCAAGAGCATAGCTGTTCTTAGAATCACAGGTACAGTATTGCCTGACGTAATAAAAAGACGGAACTTGCACTAGTAGCGGCATGGTCTTGCATTATCGTCTTTGTGCTCGATGAAACCTTCAAACTTAAGGTCAACTCTGGCGCTTACTTGCTGTGGAAATCGCGAAAACAGTTTTTGCCTGCCTTCAAGCAAAGAAAGACTGAATTTTGTGCATTGAACTTGCGACTTTGCCTTGCATTCGGGGAGTCTACACCTAGGGGAATTTTCCACCACTTGCGGATCTGGCCAATGGCCTTCTTGATCAAAACGCACGTCAGGGCCTGGTATTTACACGGCAGCCCTGTGGTGGTGTTCATAATGAACAGTAGCATCTGTAGATGGCCTACCACGCCGTTCTTTCTTGGGAGCCCTTGATAAGAGCTTCTGCTGCCTGCATCCTAAACTCTAGCAGGTGAAGCACTTGACTCTTCGTGTAGCCTGCCTCTCTGGTGTCTTCTTTGTGACTTAGCCAGCTGTTAACCAAGGCGAGGTCCGTGAAGTGGGAAATGACTTTTACAGACCATTTCTTAGTTTTCATTTTTGTGCGATACAGACTGATGAGGAAGTCGTTCAGGTCAACTCCTCCCTTGTGAGTGTTGTAGAATTGGACGCTTGCAGGCCTTTCGACTTCAACGTATTTTTTCTGTTTCTTGTCGTAGCGCCTTGTAGAGTCAACTGACAGCTCTACAACATGAAGACAGCAGCGTAACTGACCGTGTATCCATCCATTTCACCACCACCAATTTTCCGTCAGCACTAGTCTTCTCATGACTCGATCCGCGTCCTTCTGCAAGTAGCTCTTTATCGGATTTGAGAGCTGTCTTGACTCTGTCATCACTGTGCCGTGACCGAACATTCCCTTCTCAAGAAGGCGCTCAATTAGCGGCACGGAAGTGAAAAATCTGTCAAAGCACAAGACGCAGTCATTCTGTCGAGGCATCGAGTCTGCAAGTCGCATGACAATCTCTCCGCCGATTCCGAGATCTTTGTGCTCAGTAGGAATTGATGTTGTGGCACCCTGGTAGATTTCAAAGTCTAAAACCCTACCGAGAGAGTCTGCCAGCACAAAGTTCTTGAGTCCGGTCGGGTTTGGCTTCCCCCGAACATACTGACGCAGTTGTGTTCTGCTTGTAAACGGTATCATCTGTTCGTCCACACAGGCTGCATTAGACCTGGGAATTTTCAGACAGGCTTTCCTCACGCTCTAGGAGGGCCTGAACCTTCCAGCATCGGTTGCTTTCATCGTAGTCGGTGTCGTTGTTGTAGACGTGCAAGGCGTTTCTGAGAAGTAATAAGCAATCTGTAGGCATGGCATCCGCAATTAATGATACTCTAGTTGCTGCTGCCCAATACATGCGGGCCTGAGGGAACTTCAGGTTGCCCATTACAATGTGCATTCCAAAGAGAGCTTTGGCTTCTTTGCCTGTCATACTTAGGGTGGTCCTATTCGTCTGAACCCAGTAGAAGTTCGTTCTGGTTGCTATGAACTCCCAAAAGTCGTCTTCAAAATATTCTTTAAAATATGTCAAAGGCGTCTGGGGCTCTTGACAGTACTGCGCGGGTGCGGTTCTTTCGATGTCAATCGGCGCTGAAAATGCCTGTGCCGTCCACGACTGTGCTATTTTTTGGCGTGAACGTTGTGGTCGAGATGCTTTGTCACACTTTTCGTTTTGGCCTTTTTCATCTCCACTGGAATAATCGTCGCTGCTTTCGTCCAGTAGAGATTCTGGCTGGAATTTCTGTTTCGTCACCCGAGTCAGAATCGACGTCTAGGTCGGACTGGTCCCCAAACAAAAGCTCTTGAATTTCTTCATTTGTTAGCGTCTTTTCTGCAAATAAAACAACCAAATAGTGCTCAAGATCATGTTACTTGTATGAAAAATCCCCATCAGGATATTTCTACCACGACATTAGGAGTTATGCAATTTTGGCGCCACAAAACATTGAAAATCAAATGCAACGTGCTTGCACAGGGACTTCAACCAAACGCGCCAGTTGAATCCCAGTGACCAGTACTCGGGACAAAAAAAATTTTTCGCATTGCGAAAAAACTGCTCATAACTAGGGCAAACTTTTAGCCACATTGTTTCAAACAGAGCTTAATTAGCTCACACGAATTTATTTATTTGAATTGAGTGAGGAGAGAACGTTAAAACAAATAACTTACTTGAGCACGTTGCGCACGGCTGGCTGTTTGGTCGTGGAGGACGCCATTACTTTGTGCTGCCCTCCTGAGAAGATGCGGCCGAAAGAGGAACTATCTTGATCGAGATATTCCTAGTCTTTTCCGGAAGCCGTGGAAGTGGTTTCGGTTTTGATTTTGGGCTTCATTCGCTTTTTTCATCGCTTTTTCTCTTATGTCCAGAGTTCTGTCGGTAAGGGTTAAAGAAAAACACGGTTTAAAACGCCATGAGAACAACAAACACGCTTCAAGAACCACAGTTCCTCAGTTTTGATAGCTTTTCTCAACATTCGATGTTAAAGCAATTGCTTGCGTACTTTTCTCACTTTTTAATTTACCACTGTGGGAACAGCTTTGCTGATAAATCCACCTTGGTGCGACACCTTCGCACCCACACGGGTGAGAGACCATTCGAGTACCAGCTCTGCCCCATGGTCTTTAGACAGAGTACAGCCCTTGCAAAGCATGTGCGAGCCTATGAGTGAAAGGCCTTATCAGTGTCAGTTCTGCACAATGACGTTTAAAGAAAAACACGGTTTCAAACGCCATGAGAACAACAAACACGCTTCAAAAACCACAGTTCCTCAAAGTTTTGATAGCTTTTCTCAACAGTAGATGTTAAAGCCGTTGCTTGCGAACTTTTCTCACTTTTTAATTTACCACTGTGGGAACAGCTTTGCTGATAAATCCACCCTGGTGGGACACCTTCGCACCCACACAGGTGAGAGACCATTTGAATATCAGCTCTGCCCCATGGTCTTTAGACAGTACAGCCCTTGCAAAGCATGTGCGAGCCCATGAGTGAAAGGCCTTAGTGTCAGTTCTGCACAATGTTCATACAAGTGTGACCACTGTGGCAGCAGCTTTGCTCAGAGTGGCCACCTGGACCGACGCCTTTGCACCCACTCGGGTGAGCGTCCCTACAAGTGTGACCACTGTGACAGCAGCTTTGCTCGAAAGGACCAGCTGCTGATGCACCACCTTCGTACCCTCACGGGTGAGCATCCATACAAGTGTGACCACTGTGGGAACAGCTTTGCTGATAATATCAATCCACCCTGGTGGGACACCTTCGCACCCACACGGGTGAGAGACCATTCGAGTACCAGCTCTGCCCCATGGTCTTTAGACAGTACAGCCCTTGCAAAGCATGTGCGAGCCCATGAATGAAAGGCCTTATCAGTGTCAGTTCTGCACAATGTTCATACAAGTGTGACCACTGACAGCAGCTTTGCTCAAAGTTTTTGAAGAAACCATGTTGCGCATAAAAAGACAACCACAGGAAAGACCAAGGAACAGAAAGAGCGCAAACTATCAACTGGGTTTATTTGTGCGAAAGTGCCTTATATATGAAAAATCACATAAAAAGAACGAGGAGGTTGAGAGAGGGGGTATATCCAAGCAACTCCTGATCAACAACAGGTGCGCAGAAAATACTTTTCCTTATTGTAAAGTTTGACGGAAGTGTCGCTAATACATTTATCACCTTTATCTTTTATGTGATAGGCCTCCAAAAGCTCACGCGCTGTTTTGTTATTACTTTTGCCTAGTATTTTAATCTGCTTAAGCAAAGGCTCGCATCCACTGCAATCAAAGCAATGAGCAGGCAAGTTAGCTCCTTCCTTATTCCGAATGGATCGGGCATGTTCCCCTGCGCGTTGGTGGCTCAAAGTGGCCACCTTTACCGACACCTTCGCACCCACACGGGTGAGCGTCCATACAAGTGTGACCACTGTGACAGCAGCTTTGCTCGAAAGGACCAGCTGATGCGAACAGCTGGACCAGCTGTGGGAACAGCTTTGCTGATAAATCCACCCTGGTAGGACACTGCTGTTGGCCCTTTGATCCTGCTCTGTTCCAACCCTTCAGTTTACACGCTGAGCCGATTTGTGCACCAAAAGTGCTTGTGAAAGCATGTCAGGAATGCTTTCCTGATTTGCTATGGTCAGTCCTTGATCTTTTCTGCCACATGCCTGGCATTGTTAGTGGCAGATGTGGTGTTTAATTTCTTTGTGGATTTTGGTTAAAATTGTCAGAGTAACAGGCAGTGTTTTTTGTGATACTACCGTAAAAATAGGAAATTGATATCTCAACAACTTTTTATTATGGAATTTTCTTATTTTTCATCTTGTACCAAGCTTGAGCGACTTGCAAAATGAATGGAGGACTTGTTCAAAACGTGTTGCATGCCAAAATACACGGTTGAGGTTGTTACGTTTGTAGCGACTTGCCCAGCTGGCAGTGCCGAAATGCCAAAAAGGACGAAGTATCCCCAGCACGCGCTAAGGAGAACGCTCGGGACCCTGGCCAAGGCCGGACGCTGTCGCCGCCGCTCCACAGCTATCTCCTCTCTGGCAGCCCTCAATAATTGTGGCCGTGGTCGCCTTCCTGGGCGACCTCTACATTGTGGTGACCTTGGACAGCTCGAACGCCCTCACAACCGGAGCGCCGCAGCTGTACCTTCGAGTTCCCGCCTCGCCATGGACCTACCGCAAGATGAGTGGGGCCCTATCCCACCCCAGGACCCGTCCAAAGTACAGCTGTGGCCATTCTGCCTGCACAGCCCCATAGCATGGCCCAGCTATACGGCATGCCGTCCTAGATTTGGTGGTTTTTCCTCGTCAAGTGGAAGCTCCCCGTCAACGTGTTTGACCAGCTTGACCTTCCTCCGCCTGACGACCACCTGTTCGATGGACTGAAAGAAGCATTTTTCTATTTTTACTGCACTCCACTCCACCACCTCGTTCCCAGCAATCCGCCACATAGTGCGGCACCAGGAGCCAGCACAGCTGAAAGTACCCGTCCGACAGCGGCTCCAGCTCAGCTTTGCTCGCACACTCCCGTGAGTACTCGCGCTTTTACCGGATGAGGTACCACTTGCCGAGCGCCCCATCTCTTCGACTGGTTTTTCGACCTGTGGATCCCCAACGCCTTGCACACACAGTTCGTTGGCACCTCTGTCTCTGCCTCCGGTGCGGCCCACCCTGCCTCCTGACGACAAGGAACGCTCTGCAGCAGCATGCGTGTCGCGGTTTTCGGCGTCCCCGTCTGCCTCGTCACAGCAGCCTGCAGCTCCACAGGCCTCTGCAGCTATGTTGACGCTCCTGCCAGCAGATGCTAACGAGGTCTCGGCCACACTCACGCCTGCTAGCCGCACTTTAAGCTCCTGCAAAGGTGCTCAACGTACTAACAGTCTCATGAAGCAGGATGAGCAGGCCAAACTGGTGACAGAAGTACCAAGCATGGCGATTGTCACCGGCCGTACTTTGCCTGCAAAGGACCCTGAACTGGTGTCAGCACCTGTCCTGCAGCCAACCCAGACCTCTGATGTGGGTTCTTCTTGCTCCCAAGCGGTGTTAAAATCTTCACAGCTGCCTGACACCACTGGCTTGGCCACCACCAAATGCAAGTTTGACAGGAACCCACTGCACACAACCTCTCGTCCACAGCAGATTCCGGTTACCACCACGCTGCAGCTTCATCAGCCACAGTCTAGCAAGTTGCCTAGGCTGACCAAGCCAGCGGACGTTTCCTCAGTTGCTGTTGCGGTGCTGAGGGTGCCTCCAAATGCCGCTTCCTTGCTGGCGTACCCCGTCATGACCTGCTCTGCACCAATGGCAGTGCCGCCGATCGTGCGTCCGCCTGTCGCGTCCAAGCCAATTAGTACACGGCTGGCTGTGCGCGTGTCCCAGCAGCCACATACAGTCCACCATAGCCATTCCCCCGCTTTGCAGCTCGCTGCACCTTCTGTAGCTGTCCGCCTGGGTACCGGGCAGCTGCACCCGGCAACAGTTACTGGAATCTCACAACCTACGGCACGCCTAGCTCCCTCTGCTGCGCTGTCCATCATGCGTCAGCCGTTGCTTGCTGCACCAGAATCGCTGGCGCTGGGTCCACACAGCAGGCCTATCCACTTCCCTCCACTGTTGCTACGCGTCCCTCAATGCCCTCTGAAAGCTCGGCCTCAACGCCACAGCCAGGGTCATCTGCCTGAGCCACGCTTTTGGACCCCGGGCGGCCTGCATGGCTCTTGACAGATCCTACTGATCGTCTAGGGGAGGATCCCTGTAGCGACCCGCGCGGCTGGCAGTGGCGAAATGTCAAAGAGGACAAAGTATCCCCAGCACGCGCTCGGGAGAACGCTCGGGACCTTGGCCGGACGCTGTCGCCTCCGCTCCACAGCTATCTCCTCTACGGCAGCCCTCAATAAATGTGGCCGTGGTCACCTTCCTGGGCGACCTTTACACGTTCTTAATTTTTTTATTAACATATAAAAGGTGATTGTAAAACAGGCATCTAGACTGTAATGATTACTCGAATAAATAATTTAGTTTATTTACAAATATGACTGCTTCTTTTTTAGAGACATGGCATTAAGAAAAAGTAATGCCGGAGAACCAAGAATGTCACAACCTGAACTGTTACTCATAGAGTGTAGGTGAAAAAAAAACAATCAGAATAGACCTAACAGTCGCGAAGAAATCAGTGGTACGATCAGGGGACGAGGTAAAGAAAATGTTTTGAAAAAATCTTTTTCGAAGTCTTACCTTAGATTTCAATTTATCAAAAGGCATGACGGTTGTAGTCTTTTGTGGCATTTTGAACAAGGGGCTTCTTGAGTGCCTTGCCTTGAGACTGCAGTGGTTTTGATGCCTTTTTTTTCTTTTGTAAGAGAGAGAAAAACTTTATTGAGGTCTCTTAAGAGATTGGCAGTTCGGTCTTCGTCTTCATCGCTGTCGACGCTTGACCTCTCTCAGCAAGGTTGGGCCCCTATTCCAGGGCTCCACAGCCTAGCTGCTTCGCTTGCGTGCTGCACTAGTGCCCTTGGGCAGTGAGCTCACAGCTGGTGAGCCGGCTCTCCCATTGGTCCACACTCGAGGTTTTGTGTTGGTGGAATGGATAGTTGTGTTCGCACTCCCAGGTGATATGGTATAGCTTGGGGGTTGCCACGCACCACAGGCATGTGTCTCTGAATTGTGTAGGATACATTTTGTGTAGGATGTGTAACTTAAAGAAAGTTCCCGTTTGCAGCCCCCGCCAACTAGCTGCTTCTTGCTGTGTTAGAGACTTATGCGGAGGAGAGTATCTAATCCTCCTTCCTCTGTGAAGATTCAATATCTCTTCTAGCTGCCCACCACCTAGGCTTCCCATGATGACGGTGTCACCTGGCAGTACAAAAGGCACTGGCTTTCTGGTCCAGGTAACACTGGTGCCTGTGAATGCTTCTTGATGTGGGCCATGGGGATCCCCACTAACTTCTGCACGTCACGGGCCGCCACACCGAATACACCGCGGAAGAGGTACGCCTCCCTCCCTGAACTGGCCGTCACCACCCAGGCTCTTGTTAATCTGCTGCGCTGACAGCTTCAAGAATGTGTGGGCCAAGTTCCAGGCACAAAATCTATCTCCACCTGCAGACACTGCCTCCTATAGCTGCTCTCCTCCAGGCTGGTGCTCTTGAACCCGATTTGCTGCAGTAGAACTGTCAAACTTGTAGCTACAACTCCAGGGCAATGCCACTGGTGGCCGAGACTTGTGCCCCGGGCAAATCCCACAAAGTGGGGGGGGGGGCTCCACCCAGTCCAGCACACATTGGCAGGTATGTGGTTCAGCCTGTCACCAGAGTCTCTCCATGCCTTGTGTAAAACGGCGGCACCTGGTCTTCACGCCCATCGAAGTTGGTTGAGTGGACGATGGGCAGAGATGGCTCGGAGCCGAGTTTTGCAGCCTCTACCGCCATAACGCCAGTATGGTTAGAAAAACACTCCAGGCCATCGGTGGCCCTCCTAGTTGTACAGTCGCACAGTGCCTGGCGAAGGAGCATGTTGTACATCGAGCTGACATCTACAATGGTGAAGTCACAGATCCAACTCAAGAGGAAGTCCACCAACAGTTTATACTGGAAGCTGGTATTGCCAAAAATATTGATGGAGATGGCGGCATAGGGCAAAAGTGATGCACACTGAGTGACCACATTTCTGGCTGGGTAGGGCAAGGCTTGAACATCTTTGGCCAATCTTTTGGCCTGCCCGCCTTTCTGCTGGGCATCACCACGGCCAGATTTGGCTCACCTGGAATGGCACGCATTATACCAAACCACGAGTAGACTTGCTTAGCCGTGTCTCTTTCAGCTGCCACAAATACAAGTAGCAACCAGTAGGGACAGATTACCACATGGCCAAGAGCAAAACGAAAACCCTGATGGGGAGCTGCCACACGTCACACGTGTTCAGCTGTGAGGATGGAGAAGTGTGGACCTGGTGGCTTTATTATGAAGGGAACCAGTTGCCTGCAAATGGTACTGCAGAATTGTTTTATGCTTTGTCTCACTGACAAATGACATTGGATGCTGAACAGGGCTTAGAACTGTAGCGTGTGCCTGGCCTGGTCAAATCCAGACCCATTCTGCAGCTTTGAGGGAAGGCAGATTTCTGGCCCAGTGACATTGGTTAAAGTCCTTATCCTTCTTTTGCTTGCTGGTAGGCCTCATCTGTCGTTACCACTTCCTCCTCTTCCAGCCAGTGTGCGTGAAGCTGCCTCTCAGCTTTTGGAACTAGATTTTGCAATTGTCTTCACATACGAAAGTGGGCAGGGCTAATACCACTTGCTCCTTGTCTGTTCCAGCAGCTGAGGGCCAAATAAGGGTCCTTCGCATTGCGGTGGAGATCTTTAACGCTACAGATGACCCTTTCTGTCTCCCCATTCAATGCGTTATGAAAGCTACTTGTGGGGTGGTCAGAGCCATAGGAGGCGTTAAAGGTGTTCAGCTTTCATGAAGACAAATGTAGACCGTTGTTCGGCCTTACATGTTGCCAAGATCCTTTGACATGCAAGCAGGCTTTTAGTATGTCGATAACTACTTGTAATTGTTGCATTGTACAGTGTCACTACCTCTGGGAATAGCAATCCACCACAATTATAAAGGTTAGGTCCTTGAGTTGGAATAACTTTACCATAAAATACCAACCAAGCACCCACCTAAAATTTGAAGATAATTGTGAAAAATTGGGAGAAGGCCCTTGTTAGGTCTAAGCATAAAAATAATAAAAATTGAAAATGGACACACGGTGGAGTGATCCCTTCTTTGCTCCGACATCTGATTATTAAATTGAAGATGGGCACCGGAGATGGGGGGGGGGGGGGGGATGCACTTTCCTGTACTTTCATGACAACAGATTGAGTGCATTGTCGAAATGCAAGAGAGTTTGCAAGAACCATGCTGCAGCAATCCACGGTGTGACTGAATCTGATTGATCAACGATCGTGAAATGAACACGAACAAAGACAAATGGGCATTGGGAGTAAGTGAACCGACATACAACGTGACCACGTAATTGGAGGTGCCGCTACGTGCTGGTTGCAATTTGTTGGCTTCGCTTTCCTATGCTCTTTTTATCATGTTCATGGAGTTCCTAGATCTCCTTTCTGGTTCTTCCTTTCGACCCTCCCAAGTTTTTCTTTCAAAGCTGCTTCACCTTGACCTTCGCTGCATCGTCTGAATGATCTCATTGCTGTTCTGATCCCCCTCCTCACTCTTCGTGATAAGAGTTGTGGAGGTACTGAACAATGGGTGCTTGGTATGTCTATGCCACATTTTTGAACTTCTTCCGGAAATGGTACATAATCACATGGGCGCTTGCTCAATTTTTTAGTAAAATTCAAAATTTCAAGGAAAAGGGAAGGTGGGTGCCTGTTCAAGCATGGGCGGGTGCTCAGTATTTTACGGTCCACCAAGAACGTTCCAGATTTCCAGAGAGGTTGGTCGAGAGGAATGGCTAGGTTGGGTTCTCTTCAGTAGACGCACACTTTTCATGGCTGACGACGAAAAGGCTTTGAATTGAAAAAATTGTGTATAGGCATAGTAACTTCTGTGCTCATGTATATTTGTTCTAGGTAAAAAAATCGGTTTAGCTTGTGCACTGCCATAATGATGACAAAAAACCTTCAAGACATTAATATCTTGTTTCTCGTTGCATTAATTTACAGCGGACTGATATTCAGGGTCTGCATCTTTAGGATGTTTACCAAGGGCCTCTACCCCACTAAACAACACAAAGGACCTTGGTGGTGACACATAAAGAAACTTGATAAAGTCATATAGTATTCGGAGGTGCTTGATTCAACTCTCTTTTTCCTGATGGTTACCTCTCTGTCTTCACGAGCGTTGTTGGCCTTGTGGAAACAGACTGCTTCGTGCAGTGCTTGCTTTTGCTCGTGACAGGGCCTGTGTCTGTGTCGCACTTTACAGTATCGTGATGTGAGATGGTGCGCAAAATGACAACAGCATTGCTTTGGCTCAGATACAATCTAATATTATCACTTGCAAACAGGGAGTGATGGCATTTTTGATTTTTAAAGAAGTTTTTTCACAGAAAAGGATTTTTTGAAGTTAATGGACTTTGATTTGTCGGGTCTAAAAAATCTGTTGGTGACTATATAAGTGGTGCAGCTTGCCGGAACAGCCTCAACCTCATTCACCTGCTTACTCGTCACAAATGGCATTTTTCATGCTTTTGACGAGCGTATGAGATCAAACTGCTGCATGCATGTGCCTTCTGCATGGGTGTTTGGCTCGTAAGGAAATTGAGAGCAATGCCAGAGCGAATGCGCTTACCCAAGATAGGAGCCACTTGGGTCTCTCGATTTCCTGGCTAACTACCATTTTGCATGCGCAGTAGGTCTTGTCCTTCGTACCAACAAGGTGCGTGAGCCTTTGTTCACTCAGCAAGGAACTGCACCTCTGAAGAAGTCACAAAAGACCAATTTATTTTGGTTCACAAGGAAAAAGAAACAAAATGCCACGGCAGTGTGGATCCAGAGGAGGACAGTTGGCGGCATCCCCCGTGCAAAGCAAAGCAGAGCCGGAAAGTATGTGTGCTAACGACACAGCAGTTTTAAAGAAGACATAACTGTATGCAGGTTTATTGGCCTGCCTTGTAACAGGAAAACTTATACAGAAAGATGGTCATTTGGAAGGCTTAGAGAACATGGACAGAACGTCATTTCAGTTGCAAGGTTTGAAAGGCACAGCATCGTTCCGACTGGATGTCGAGGGGGATGAGGTAACCACTGTTTTCTGGACTCACTCGCTACTCGTCAAAGGGGGAGCATAGTAGGTGGTGCGCACAGTAGGGTGCCTAGCAGCTCAAGGGTCATCGCACCTTGCACACGTGCTCTGGGGGTGCGGACTGCCTTTGTTGACAAAACGTTAGGAATTAGGTTCAAAATTTTGTGCAGGGTGTCGCAAATTATACAACATTGGGGGGTTCTAGTAGCTTCCGAGCCGCAACTGCCACCACCCCGTTTCAGAGGGGCACTCCTATCTTCCGTCTATCCACTCATACTGTATGCTGCGGCTGTCGGCGCTTGCGCCGCACCACGAGTCAAGCCTTGTGCGTCACCAGCACATTGTGTGCCCTAGACTGTGGCCGCCGCTGGTGTTGAGCTTGGTGGTGGGCATGCTGTGGGGATAGTGTCTGTTGCTGCTGCCAGTTGTGCGCCTGGAGCGCTGGATGTGGTGTCCACTGCCTTACTGAAGAACTCTGCAGGCTTCGCAGGTATCTTGTTCTGCTGCTTCGCAGGGCTGCATCTTTGCTGCCCTCGATGAGCATGGTGCGTTTTGCCACTGAGGCGAAGGTGATGGAAAATATATTTATTGGTCAGGTTGTAGGGGACTTCGATCTGAGAATGGAGCCCTAGTCCAGGGTGCCAATGGCTCTTGTGGCCTCCGCAGTCCGGGTGACCAGCTGGCGCTGATCAGCCAGGTTGGGTGACTGGAGGGCCGGCTACATTTGGGACGGGCAGTCAAGGGGTTGCCCAATTGACCTGGCAGGCCCAGACGGTGCAAAATAGAGTTGCATGTTCCCCACATAGCGGGCAGTTTGGCGCTGTAGCGGGTAGGGTGAGCAAAGGGGTATTGGCGGCGATGGGAGGAAAAATTCCCTAGAATCTTGGAGAAGGCTGGGGGTTATGGGGTCAGTCTGCGTCCAGCCGGCTGGGAAGGCGAGTTTCCGTGCCAGCTACACGCAGGTGTTATTCAAGTTCGCAACACGTTTCCCCAACCTGTGGCGCAGAGTCGCAGCCACGGCAGGTCTGGACGAAATAGGCGACGGCAGGGCACGCTAGGAAATAGTTTATTATCCTAATGCGAGGTAAAGCACACTGCGGAATAATGTTCTATCCGTAAAATAGCTGTTCAGCAGCTCACCAAGTCGTTGACGTTGACCGGCGTTGGGTTTGGGGGCCGGCAGGCAGCGAAAGGGTTCCGTGGGGCACTTAGGTCAGGTCCAGCAGCGAGAGTCCTCTTCCCGCCGCACGTTCCCCCTTTTATCCCCTCGGTCATTGCCTTCCTAGCAGCAAATCGTTGCCGTCAAGCATAGGCATGCTACCCTCTCCACAGAAGGCAGCGCGCTGCCATGACGTCATGTCAGTGCTGGGGCAGAAATGAGCACAGCGACAAGTTTTCTCACACACCCTCAGTGCACACATTTTGTCTCCCAAGCATGCAAGACGTATTTTCTTCAGAGTTCTTATTGCTTCTGAGACATCAAGGATGGGCTCTTTGCAGAGTGCCTTTCATTTAACATCATTACATTACCACAGATACAAAACGGCTAAAATACATCTATACAGCTAGGTAAGACCTCTATTAGTCAATTACTAGCATTGGATAGCATAGCTACAAAAGAGCTAAAATGCTTCTTATAGCTAAACAAGGTATCACCTAGAAGTCTACAAGATGTAAAGGAAAACTTCTAGTAGTCGACTGATAGCATTGCATTAGCCTAGGCTACAGGAGGTCTTCAAGACTTCGGACGGTTATATAAAATCTAAGCAATACTTTGAAACATCAAAACGTCTTGGTGCAGATGACATAGATTTCTACAAGTACTTTTTGTATTTCGTGGGATGTGACCGCGTTCGAACAAAGAGCAAGCTTTTCACGACCAGGACGGATGCATATCAAATGAAATGCTTTCCAAATACCTCTTATGCTATCACTATAATGAGACCACATGACCTAATCCTTTGATTACAGTCACACGACTATGTTTGAGCACACATTCTTCTTCTACACAGACACGATACATATCAAATGACACGCTTCTTAGTCCTTTTTGGCTAAGTATGACGAGCTCATGGGATGACGTCACTAGTGATTCTGATCACATGTCCATGCTGGACATTAAGACTATTTCTGCTACTAGCTGCTGGCCTTGGATGGCCTGTGTGGGTTTGGTCATCTCGTGACTTCGTTGTATACAGCTACAGTTGAATCCCGGCACAACGAATGCCACTTCAACGATATTTTCTCCACAATGAAGTATATTTTATTCCCAGCGAAATCCCCATAGGAGTTAACCCTTTGTGGGACAACATATATGTTTTGCAAGAATTATAAAAAAATTTTTATTACACTTGAAAATGAGGCGTACAGAAATGATTCTGAACAAATTTCACAATTTTATTAGGTATAGTTAAAGAAAAAAATGTGGGACGCATTTGTCCCATTGACACTAAATGGGAAAATGAAATGTGGGACGTATTTATCCCATTGACCTACACGGGTGCCACACTAGGTTAGTGTTGACTAACCACTTCATGGAATGGTCCAAAACAGGTCACACAAAGCGGGACTGAGCATGCCTTGCACAAGAAACTTGTTCGCACTTCTTTCCCCCTCGTGGAACACCAACGGCATCTGCGCCTATTTTACACTTTCACAGGGTTGTGCTCTCTTCCCATGAACCGAACTTCATCCGATACGCCAACCATTTTGTGACCATTTTTTCTACCCTCCTTGTTCATTCTGAACGGCTTCCTGCTGCCGGTGGTTCTGAATGTCTGGCCATTGATGAGTTCCCGTCCAAGAACCAATCGAAACCATAAGTAGGTCATTGGATTCACAGCATTTACTTGAATGAACGCGTTGACGATGGCTGCATCGAGCAAGAAATAAAATATTCTGTACCAGGACTTTTTGGACCTCCTGTCAGCTCGGTATGCATTGCGCTTTTGGTCGAATTTGTCGACTCCTCCCATCCAAGTGTTGTAGTCGGATATAGCCTTTGGACACTGGACAGAAACCGAAGACCCATTTGCAAGCTTGCGGACAACTACTTCTGTGTCCTTTGGGTGGTGAAAATTCGATAAAGCATGCACATTTTTAGTGTCACGCCACTGATATGCAACAATGCTTCCTTTTGATCGCCAGATATATTCTCCTTTTTTGAGTTTGTTGTCCATTTTCAATTCATCAGGCAGATCCTTCCTGTTTGTCCGGACTGTACCAACAGCAAGAATTCCTTTCTGTGCAAGGTCCTCCATGAGGCGAGTGGAAGTGAAGAAATTGTCAAAGTAGAGTTGTGTGCCAGGCTCAACGCCTTCTGCCAGAGACAATACGACGTACTCTCCAAGTGCTTGGTTGGCAGGACGCTTCGCATTTTTTCCTTCATACACCTGAAACGCAATCAGGTAGCCGGTTTCTGAATCGGCCCTGCACCACACCTTGTAGCCGCGTTTGATGGGCTTCATTGGCATGTATTGTTTCAGAGATGATCTTCCTTTGAATAGGATCATACTCTCATCTATAGCTTGATGAGCCGATGGCGTGTACTCTTTCTGAAAACGTTTGTTCAGAGCATCGATAAGAGGGCGTACTCTTGCCAGCCGGTCATATCCATCTTCGCCTCTTTTTTTTTCTTTCGTGTTGTCACTCAAATGCAGGCAATTCATGATGGATTGGAATCGCTTGAACGACATGACTTTTGAGATCTCTGGTGCATTGAAAAAGTTATCGCTGCTCCAGTAAAGGTAAAGCTGATGTCTTGGGTTTACGCTCATGAGAATCAAAATGCCGAAGAAAGCCCGAAGCTCATCTAACGTGATCGTTTTCCATTTTCGCCGGTTTTTCTGTTCTGCAAAGCGGTTTGTTTCCTCTACAAGGAGCTGCATTACTTCGTCGTCGAAGTAGAGTGAAAAAGCTTCAATCGGTTTGGATGGCAACTTTTGTGACATCTCAGGATCCCATGTTTTTGGGATTTGCAGAACATGGTCTGGCTCGTCACAACCCCATGTGCCCGGCGTTTCTTCCTCATTTTCCACGATGTTGTCGCACAGGTCTAGCGATCTTTTCTGCCTCTTTGTTTTCTTTTTTGTATAGGTTGCCTTGCGTTTTGCCTGTCTGCTCGTTGACGCAGCCATTTCATCTGCACTGGCATCCTCATCTGTACTTGGAGGCGCAAGCTCGGGAATGACATTCTCGTCTGTGCTTTCACCATCCGAATCATTGGAGTCCGGATCGTCCGGTATGCTAAAATAGAGCTCTAGAGCTTCTTCTTGTGATAGAAATCGCTTCCCTGCATTAGAAAGCAACGACAAGTTCTAGATCAAATAATTCGAAAATTACCGCTCAAAATTCTGCCATTAGGCTTAGCAAAATGTGCAACTTTTTTCAGCATGGTATTGAAAATTTGCATTTATCTCATTATATGTCAGCTCAAATCTCAGAAACAAGAGCTGATTTTAATCCAGGGTTGTTTCTCTGAATGCAGAAAAAAGGAATTACTTACCAGGCATGTTGATTTTCTTTTCTGCCAGATCGCATATAGTCGAAAACTTCCAATGCATCAGAAAAAAACAACGAAGTTTCAAGTTCTGGACTCACTGCCTCATCTAGTGGAGGCTGCTGAAACTATATTTAAAAGAAGTGCTGAAACCTCTCAATAGGTGGCAGCACATCACAAGAATGATTCCGGTTTCCTTCTGCTTCGTACGAGCCCTTTAGAGTCGAGCACTATGTGGGACGTATGTGTCCCACTGTCCCACAAAGGGTTAATTAATGTATTAAAATTTCCTCGAAAATAATTACTTTGTGAACACGCATTAAGAGAGAGAGAGAGGAAGAAGGGAAAAAACAAAAACAAACAAAAAAACACAAAATAATATTAATAATAATAGTAATAAATGAATTGTAAAAAGATATGTACACATATATATATACATTTAAATACACATGTAAACATACATATATACATGCGCGCCCGCGCACTCACGCGCATGTAAATACGTGCCCGCGCGCTCGCACGCCTATACGCACGCACGCATGAATAAAGAGTAAAGAAAGGAGAGAATGAGGGGAAAAAAAGGGAGAAAGGTTATTGTTTGGTGTTGGTTGTGGGTGTTGTAGGATGTGAATATTCTTGAAGGTGGTTTCTAGATGTCAGTAGGTGGGCGTGTTATAGTGTGCCCGGTGGTAAGTGGTGCGTTTGGTGTTTATGACAGTTAACTTCTTGTCGTGCTGGCTTCTAGCGTATGGGTTGGGAATGGCTGTTAGGAGCTGTTTGTTGGGAGTTTTCATCCAGCCCTCAGGGTTCTTGATTGGGGTAGGGATGTGTTGAGGTTGATGGGTAGGGGTGGGAATGACGTGAAAATGAAAGACTGGGAAATTGTGGTATGGCTTAAAATGTTTGAAGAGAGATGACAAGGAGTGAGAGTTCTATGGCTGTTAGTTTTTGAGAGTGGTTAGTTTGTTAGCTTGAGTTTTTCCCCCTCTTTGTCCCCCCCCCATCACTCTTCCCTAGTTCGAGGAGGGGGTGGAGGGATAGTAGGATGCTGCATTGAAACCGGCCCCTTGCCCAAAGTGTTTAATCTTCTTGAGCTTGGATTTTCTTTGTATTTGAAGTTCTTGAAGCCCGGGCTGGTTTTGAAGGCCCATAACCCGGGGGTCGCTATGTTGTGCGACTGTTGACCACCCTCGACTTATCGGTAGTTGGTCGTGCAAGCTCGCATGTCTGCTGCCATGTTCTGGGGTAGTCTACGGCACAAGAGGCCTTGACCATCGTCCTGATGGGACTGTGAGGAAGTCTGACTGTCCAATGGCAGCAGTGTTTTGCGCAGCAAGTTGTGTTGGTAGGCGTGTTGCCGTCCTGCCACTTGCGTGCCCTTAACGGACTGCTTGCGAGAGCGCAGCACTGATTACTTCACAGTGTGATGGTTCAGTGCCACTTGCGGGGCCCATTGTGGGTAACCCGCTCTGGTGGTCTAAAAGGGGCAACAAGGCCCGGGCACATTGTGCTGAATGACTTGGGTTGGTGTCCGCCTCCTGGCGTTCGAGTTGTTGGGTTTGGGGCCGGCCCCATTTAACAGCAGGCGAGGATTTCATTCTCCCTGTACTTCCCCCCCCCCCCCCCCCCCCAAGTTTCTTTTTTTTTTTCAGTTAAAAGGAACGAGATTTAAAGGTTAGGACAGTAAGCAGCTGGGGTAGGAGTTTTGGCAGTAAGAATTAGTGGGGTTAATCAAGTTAGTGAAGCCGCTGTGGTAAGGTGGTTAAGTGGTTGTCTGGTTCTTGATGGGGTAATGGGTTGTGGTAGTCCCGGGAATGGGAGAGCTGGGGTGAACACCTGAGGGAAGGGAGTTAAACTTGGTCAATGGATAGATTTACGTTTTTCACGATTTCTTCCAGGCTTTTGTATGTGTTAGGGTTCTTAATAATTTCGGGTTTATGGGCGATTGAATCGTTGGCGAATTCCTGTTCTATGGGACGTCTTTCGGATTCGGTGAGAGGGCAGTCTGTAACCTCCTCAGACCCGGGAACAAACGCCTGAGAAAAAAAGTTTATTTAACATGTGATGTTTTCTATTTTGAACTTCAGAACATATATAAATTTCACTTTCAGTTATCAGAATCTCAACTTGGCTGAAAATGCATGTCCCTCTACAGGGACACTTGGGTTCCTATCTCTGCATTTCTTATGTAGTCAAGAATATACCCACACTGTTGTGGACATCTTCAACTGCTGCATGAATGTCATGCCACTACGAACTTGAAAGAACTAAATATTTTTTATTCGTATTTGTCAAATGAGCTGCACAGCTGTGCAAGAAAAAAAAAACATTACTATTAAAAAACATTACAATATGTGTTGGCTGCATTCGTGCAACACAGAAAGTCAGGCATGGAAGTCATAAAAACAATTTCTTCCCACTTCAATGCAGAGGTACACGTTGCATTGTGTGCATCGATGACGAGTGTGCATCGATGCTGCACCCAGGATTTCGGCATCTTGCGCCGCTTGCGAGGTCATCCTTCAGCGGCAGATGAAGGGCTCCTTGCTTCCTGAACGTTTGTGAGGGAAGAGCATTCGGTCTTTTCCTTGGTGGCATATCGAGGTCTTCCTCATCTGAAAGACGTTTTTTCCCGTTCTCACATATGAGTGCCTCTAAGACACACATCTTGAAATCGAGGTAGTCCATGACGTTCTTTCTTGGCATCCCCATCGCGATTTTATCAGCTCTGTACTGAAGCCACCCATTTACGCAAGCCAAGTCTGACATGTGCAGGATTGTACGCAGTGTCCATCGGTTTGTTCGGCTTCTTTGTGCATGCAGTGCCATCATTCGGTCTGCTAAGTCTACTCTGCCCATTTTGTCATTGTAGTTTTTTATGACTGCCGGGTGTGGAACATCCATGTACTTCTTTTCTTTCTTGCACCACCTTTTGCAGGTAAGCTCTGGGTCGACTCCAAAGGCAGTAGAAAGCATGAGAATAGGCTTTTTGTCAAGCCATTTCGTGCAAGCAACTTTCTTATCCCATCTTAATAATTCTTCCGACGTGCCACGTGATTGCTTCACAAAATCTTTGTCATTAGTCAGGCGCGTTTCTTTTGGAAGTCGGTTCTTCATAAGCGTGCCAGTAGCAAAGACCTTTTTCTTTAGCAGTTCATCCATCAAAGAGCTGGATGAAAACCAGCGGTCTATGTAGAGTGTTGAACACAATGGCACAGTTTCCACAAGCGTCAGAACTGAGTTCCCAGACACACCAAGGCCGAAGTCTGGAAAGGTGTCTTTTCCTTTGTAGATTTTGAAGTCGTAAATGACTCCATCCTTTCCTGCTAGAACAAAGTTTATGAGTCCCACTGGGTGCGGTTTGTTTGGAACATACTGCTTCACAGGACAACAACCAGAAAATGGGATTATTTGCTCGTCGATGCAAAAGCAATTTGGTTTTTCCAGGGACAAGCAGCCCTTCCGCGCCATCTCGACAAAGGGTGCAACCTTCCAGAGCCTTTCAGACTTTTTATCACTTTCAGTGACATCACTCTCAGTTTGGCAGCAGAGGTTGGATCTAATTAGAAAAAAGCGATCTCTTGTCATGGTGTCCGCTATTGCACTAATAGCCATTCCTTTCTTCCAGAACAAACGAATTCTTCGATATCCTATAACTCCCATGAGCATAGAACAACCCAAAAATTGTTTCACTTCCTGGCCACTGATCTTTGACACAATTGCCCGCTCTTTGTGTATCCGATGGTTGGTTTTCTGAGCCATTTCTTCAAGCATATCATCTTTCACCTACTGCTGGTAGTATTCTAGTGGTGAGAAGTCACGCCTCTCTTCAGAAAAAACACAGCCGGTTTCTGGATACAGGACATCATTGTCTGGAGCTGAACTTGCTCTCCTCCACAAAACATGCCGCTGTGAGGTTTGAGGGCTTGGCTCGTCACTGTCACTGCCAGAAGAGGTATCAGAATACTCCTCAGTATCGCAATGGTAGACATCAATATCCCCCTCTTCACTTTCGCAGTCTGATATGTCTGAGTTGTCACGGTCACAAATAGACCTCAATACCTCTTCGGCCTTGCTAATAGGCAACGCTGAAACAAACAACAAAAGTGTCAATTTATAGGCTGTGTATGTTCACCAAAAAAAGTTTCATCACGCGGAACCTATCAAGAACTAGCAGGACTGAGGACTGATGTCCCCGTGCAGGGACATTTACTTTAGTGCACCGCAGGTGGTAGAAAATTACGTTTTTTCACAATAAACCATACTAAAATGTTGTTTAAAACATAGCGAGTCTAAATTTATCATATAAAGTTTTTAAAAAGAAAGTTTTCAGTGGTAAAATGCGTCTTACCTTTACGTCGCGTGTAAAACGTGCTCGTGCTGATGGCCGCCATGTTTTCTTCTGCACGGAGTGAGATATCTCTCTGCACTCCTCAGAGATGGTGCCACAATGCTTGTCCTCCGAGGGGGACACCAGGTCTGTGTTGTATACGCACTGAGTTTCTCGTCAGGATCTAACACCCCTGTCAAGCGGGCAAGTTAAGCGCACTTACGGGGAGTGCACTTCGGGACCTTGAGTCACACTTTAGGCAACGCGCTTCTTAACGGGAAAACAGAGTGCACTCGCAGTAAAAAAAAAAAGGCGACGGACTAAGAGCGCGTTTGTTAAAGATGTAAATTAACAAGAGAAAGCTGCTAAAAAGCGATTGTTTTAAGTAGAATTATAAATAAAAACAAACTTCATCTATTTGTCTCAACAAAATACGAAGATGTCTTTATTATAAGTGTGTTGCAAGTCAATGATGGCCAAGACGAATGCCTAGCCAATCAAAACAACATGGCGGCGTTCGGCGAGGCGGCAGTTGATGCTGCTAGAACAGAATATGAGCGAGTTCTAGGCTATTATCTGTGCGCGAGAGCCCGGCGTCAACGGCAAGAACAACAACTAGACGATGACTTTGAAGACGCAGAAACAACTTTCAGGTACTTGGAGTATCAGCTCATGGCGAACAATTTCGCCATCCTGACCGTCCTGGCAGAGTATTATCCTTCCACCCATCGGGAACGGAGGCGCTATGTGAGGAGTGACACATGGTTTGAGGACACTTTACCCAACCTAAGCGAATTTCATTTCAGACAAGCGCTACGTGCGTCTCCCTCCACCTTTCGGTACATAGTGGAATCGTGCCGCCCGGTCCTTGAGCGGCAAACCACCAACATGATGACGCCGATCTCTGTGCAAAAACGTGTCGCAGTGGGGCTATACCGCTTGTGCTCTAGCGCCAAGGACAGAACGATTGCCCACCTCTTTGGAATAGGTCGCTCCACTGTGAATGTTCTACATCAAGAATTCTGTGTCGCCGTGGTGGACCTGCTTGAAGCGGAATGGTTACAAATGATACATCCCAACAATATGAGTGCCCACATGCGTGAATTCTACGCCTTCACAGGCTTTCCGCAAGCCATCAGCGCCTTGGATGGCTGCCACTTTCCTGTCTCGCCGCCGAAAGAGCATGCCACGGACTATTATAACTACAAAGGCTGGTAGGTCCCTTCGCCTCTGGCAGACTAAATTTTGCAATTAGCGCGACATCATTATGACGTAGAAATGAATGGCAGTTTTCTTCGCAGTTAAGGGTTCATGCGGGATTCTATAGGGGATGATATCTACATATCGGGCATTGTATATGTAAAGATGCAAAAGTTGCCTACTACCTAGCAGCATGCTTGCTTAATAGTATGAACGTGTTTATGATGGAATATTAAGAGCCATGGCAGATGACGTGTGTGTAACTCAATACTGCACATGCATCTGCACCGTTTCTGGCAGATATACGATTTGCATAATTTGTAACACTATGTGCCTCCTGTTGTATATGTGCATTTATATGTGCCAGTTTAAAATGTTTCCTGTTGAATGCTTTCGGTATAAATATTGCTCGCACGAGTCATCCTAATAATATTCTGTTTTACTTTATGCAGCAAATTACAGTCAACACACTTGTCTGCAGTGCTGAAGCAGTGAGCTTCAGTTCAGAGAAATTTAACTTCTAGCTTGGCTACAGTACAATCACTACAGTGCAAGTCACATGGCAGTTTGTATGCCTGTGCACCTTCAATGCTGATCGCCTGCTTAAAAATTGCAATTCCTGTAGGCAACAGGGAGTCATTTCAGTGCTCTAGACAACTGTGGTGAAGACTACTTCCATGCGTATCTTCTTAGCAATTGCTGATGAACCCACGTTTGCTTTCCCACACAGGTACAGCATCATACTCCTGGCAGTAGTGGATCACAAATACCATTTTCGGTATATAAACGTTGGAAGTCCCGGAAGGTGCCATGATGCCAGTGTTTATGGCCGATCGAAGCTGCATACGCTAATCGAGAATGGTACCTTCAGCTCTCCCATGGCAATGATAGAAGGCACCAGTGTTCCACCGATTCTATTTCCCTTGTCACCGAACCTGCAAAAGCCATTTCCAAATGCTCAGCCTGGAAGCAGTGAAGCAGTGTTCAAATACAATCTTTCAAAGACTAGGAGGATTGTCGAGAATGGTTTCGGGAGGCTAAAGGCACGCTTTCGCTTTGTGATGAGGATGGAGTGCCGGCTGAACAAGGCCAAACTGGCTATTCGAGCTGCTTGTGTACTTCACAATATCTGTGAGGCAATGAAAGACAGTGTAGAGCCCCATTGGGAAAGTGAGGCACGTGCATTGGACTTGTATGCACAGCCATCACGCAACACAGGAGAGTGCAGTGGGGGAGGGCAAGAGGTAAGGCACGCCCTAGCAAGTTATTTTTGGAAAGAGGCCCAGCACGTGCCATGACTGAGTGCAATAGGAACCAAGCTGAAGCGAAGCAGGCATTTTTGACTGTGTCACTATGTTTTTTTTAAAGACAACTGCTACATCTTGCTGTTCGACTAATGTGGCAGTTTTGGTGTGACATGACTTGAAAAATAAAGCCCAACCCAAGGCACAGACAGAGGAGAGTAAAAAAGGATACGAGGATGTCAACGAGAGCAGAGCTCTGTCTTTACCTGGAAAACGAACTGTAGCGCAACAGAATGGCAACACGCAGTGAGAGTGCCCGTGCAGCGTGTCTGCATTCTATTGTCTTGTTCTCCGCTGGGCTAGTTTGCTTTTCAGACCATCAACCAACAAGCTTCAAAAGCCATGTTGCCATTACCTGGCTAAAAAATATTTAAAATGTACATTTGAGTTGTCACGCCAATAAAAAAAGGACTGCAAGGGCACACACCATGCTTGGCATCAATTACTTATTTATACATTTTTTGCATTATTTCGAGTAGCTTGTCTTCCCGAGCTTCGCTCCGCTTCAGGATCTCGAGCCGCTCCCTTTTTTTTTGCCACAGTCTCGGTTCTGTGGCGCTCTAGTGAGCAGCGCAGTTGACGCTGCTTCTCCAACAATTCTGAAAGCAGTCTTGTGGGAGGAGCCAGCCTTTTTTTGTTTGCAGCTGTTGCTGTAGGGGCCGCAGGTTCCTCTTCAGTGCCAGAATCCAGTGGTGAGGCTTCCACCTCGTGACACTCTTGAGCTTCGCTCAGAAAGTGAGTCAGTAGGTGTGTCTGGGGGCTGGCCCACTCCACCGTGCACCATGCCATTGAACAGCTGAAGAAAAAATAAAAACATTGTTGTGTGCAAAAAAAAAAGTGCAAGCATAAACAAACATCTGCGAACAAAATATGTGCTCATGGAGTGATGGCTTCCGCTATTCTGCTGACAATAAATGTAGCATTTGTCATTTTACTCGGTGTTCCTAGTTCATCCATATTTATAATGTTTTCAAACATGCATAAGAGCATGAACCAACTTGCCAAACCCTTAATTTTGAGCCAACAAAATATATGTTGCACTGAATGTGAATGCGACAGCCAGTGCATAGTACTATACCAACTCGACTGGCTGACACCTGCACCAGTTACTACCGAACGATGTTACGGTGAATACCTCCTCTGGAGAGGTGCCATCAATGGCACTACATCCACTTTCTTCCATGAGGGTGGAATCATTGGCTGGCAGCGGTCCAAGGAACCGGTGGAGGTCCCAGTAAAACTTCCATTGCATTCCGCCAGACCCGGTCTTTGTTCTTGTCCTGGTCAGTAGCCTGGAATAGAATTTTTCAAAATGACGCCATAGTTTGCTGCAATGTTTGCAGCAATGCACAACCGCAATACTTTCTTTGTAGTTAGGGGAAATAAAGCAGACCGAAAATGTTAATTCTGTGGCGTAACTGCTGCGACAACAAGCAATTTTTGACTTGCCGCTTTGGCTTTCGGCTGCTGAGCCACAATCGAATCCCGTCAGCTACTCCTGCTTTTATATGGCGAACTGCAAAAATGTGCGAGCACTGTAAAATGCCATTGCACGTTAGGGAACCCCAGGTGGTCAAAATTAATCCGGGACTGTTCACAATGCCTTCTTTAGTGGCCCACGTGCAGCTTTGGGACAAACACAAATGCCAACAAAAGAGTCTGACATAACAAGAGACGACGAATACATGAAATAATTCAGCTGCCTCAAGTAAAACAGATGTACAATGACGCTGTTAAGTAGAATATAAATTAGCTTTTACCTGTATTTGTTGCTCATGTTCTGGATCTTTTTTTTACTTCCTTCGTGCTTTTCACGATTCCCACTGCATGGAGCCGTTCAGAGATGGCCATATACACCTTGAGGTTTCTTTTGGCACCGCGCAGATCTGGCAACACATCTTCCCATACATTAATCAGCGCACGCGTCTCCTCGTCTGGCCAAGTCGTGCGCTCTTTGCTTTGGCAGCTCTCCTCATTTTGAGCTGCCATATTCAACACAATTAAGACACAGTTTCAAAGGACAGGCGACGGTGAGCTTCCAAGAGCAGTCACGCAAAGCGGCACAAAGACGGCGAGTTCGCTTTGTAGCTGCACAGCAAAATACCACGCACACGCTCAAAGGACGACCACATGGTCCGCACGCTTTCACACCAACATAAACACGAACTGAATGAACATGGCGGCGCCGCAGTGCCGCATCATTCGGGCGCCGTTATTTGCGTACATGATAAATTCGTTTCTTTGTTGTGCTGTTTCATTTCTCGCTAAACACAAATTATATTGTTAAAAGCTTTTTAATAACTGAAATGAACTTCTGTGTCCTTTTTTTATGCATTACATTTTGCGTCGTTGAAAGCGTTGGCGGCGAGGCTAGGCACTCCTTCAAACCGTTGGCGGCGAGGCTACGCACTCGGCCAGTAAAGTGCGTTCCGTGAACGTACTCCGACTTGAGTGCACTCATCTGAGAGTACACTTTGCTGCAACGTTAAGATTTGGGAAAGTGCACTTAAAAACCGAGTGCACTCTCCGTAAGTGCACTTAACTTGCCCGCTTGACAGGGGTCTAAGAACGAATGTCCCTGTAGAGGTACAAGGGGTCTGAAGAGGGTAAGGTAGTGATTGAAATTGGGCGCAGGGGAGTGGCATTTGCAATTGTGGTCTGTGGCCTTGTGGAAGCGGTGTAGGTAGTGTGGGAAGCGTCCATGTTCTGTTATAGCCTGGCTGGTGTAGTAGTTCGTTGGAAAGTGGGGTGGAATATGTGCTGGGTTTTTGATCCATTGGTAGGTGGTGGTGCCGTCTCCGTGTGTGTGCCAGTGTGTTGCCCATTGGTTGTGTGCTGCTTTCCGTAATTGTGTCTTGATAAATTGTTTAGTCACTGGGGTGTCTTATGTTCATTTTGGTTGCCTCCTTGGCAGCCTCGTCAGCCAACTCGTTCCCCACAATGCCTGTGTGCGCTTTTACGTAGTGTAAGTAGATGTCGTGGTGTTGTGATGCTGCTCTGTATACTGTTTTAATGTTGTTTATGGCGGGGTTAGTGTTTGTTGGGTTTCCCAGACCCTTTAGTGTGGAGAGGCTGTCCGTGAGTATAGAAATTGTTTTTTGTAGCGCTGGTGTTTCGGCTATGTACACGAGTGCTTTTTCGATGGCCAGGGCTTCTGCTTCGAAGTTTGAGGTGTAATCGTGGAGTTTGATTTGTTTCGTTGTTATGATTTGTTTGGCGTTGTTAATGACTACAAATGCTGCGCCTGTGCCAGATGTTGATTGTGAACTGTCGGTGTATATGTAAAGATCGGAGGTGTTGGGTGGTTCAGCGGAGTGCTTGAGGGCTGTGCGGTCGGTGGGGTGGAGGATGCGAAGGTCTGTTTTGGTGGCTATGTTGTGTGTTCCGAAAGTGTGGTTAGCAAATGTGAAGGGGGTGTTGTCGTGTAGGATGTTGAATAGGGCGTTTTCTTTTTCAATGGTGAGATGGATTGGAGGGATATTGGCCAGAATGGGGAGAGCTGTGTTGGGGGTAGTCCTAAAAGCTTTTGTTATTTTAAGGAGTGGGGTGCATTGTATGGATGTTAGTTTCTGGAGTATATGGGATGTTGGTCTGTACCAGATGGGGGATGCGTATAGAATTATTCGTTCAGTGCCTCGAATGTAGATGTCTCGTAAGTGTTTTGCTGACATGCCCCATGAGTGTCCCATGAATCGGCCTAGGGTTGTGGTAAGTGTTATTTTTTGTTGTATGTCTTTGAGATGGGGAAGGAAGGACATTTTGGGGTCGAATGTTACTCCGAGAATTTTTAGTGTTGTGGTGTTAGAGAGCGTTTGGTTTCCTAGCTTAATTTTGGGTGGCCTTGTTTGATATTTGTTGCCGATAGTGAGGAATTTACATTTGTGTGTACTGAATTGAATTTGTTTTGCGTTGGCCCAATGGCGCACGGCCTCTAAAGCTGCTGCAGCGCGTTGTTCAAGTGATGATCTGGTTGTGCCGTGTACTGTGAGTGTTATGTCGTCTGCGAAGGCTTGTATTGATGTGTTGTCTGGGAGTGGTGTGTTGAGGAGGTCTGTGATTGTTATGTTCCAGAGTAGGGGGTTTAGTGGTGAACCTTGCGGTGATCCTTGGGAGAGTGGTTGTACGATCTTGGTTTGGCCAGTGTTGAAGGAGATTGTACGGTTTGTAAGTATTTGCCTTACCAGAGTTGTGAAATTGTGTGGGCATTGTTTTTGTTGGAGGAAGCTGGTAATATGAGTTTGTTGTATTAGGTTGAAGGCGTTCTTAATGTCGAGTGAAATAAGTAGAGAGGTGTTGATTTGTGAAGTGTTTTGGTTGATTGTGTTTTTAAGTGAGTGGAGTGCCATGGTTGTCGAGACGTGTGTGAAACCGTATTGGTTCTTTGGGAAAAGGTTGTGTGTGTAAAGAAAGTGGTAGATGCGGTCTTTGAGGAGGGTTTCAAGGATTTTGCCAAAAATTGAGTTGAATGCGATAGGTCTAAATTGGCTTGGTTGTGGTTTTGCATGGTCGAACTCTTTTTTAGGTATTAGGACTATTTTTGAGTCTTTCCATTGTGTGGGAAAGTGTCCTAGATTGAGTGCGGCGTTGAAAATGTTTGCGAAGAATTTCTTGTGTTGTTTGTATAGTGCTTGGATGACTGGCATTGTAAGGTTGTCCGGACAGGGGGCAATGTGTGTTTTGGGTGATTGTACAACGGTGTCGATTTCGAGTTCTGTGAATGGTGTGTCTTCGACAATGTTTTCGGGTTCTATGTTGAGGTTGTCTTCCATTGTGGTGGTAGGGTTTGTAGAGGTTGGACCGAAGAGCGTATTTAGAATTAGTTCTATCGATTCCTCGAGGGACGATGTGTGTGTGCCATCGGGTTTTGCAAGGGATGGTATTATGACTGATTTTTTGATTTTGCTGGCTGCGATCTTATAAGGGAGGGTGAAGGGGTTTTTTGAGATTCGGGCGCAATATTCGCGCCAAGAAGTGTTGCGTGTGGTGGAGATGTTTCGTTGAAATTGTTTTAGTGCTTGGGTGTATGTTGATTTGTAGTAGTCTCGTAAGAGGTCGTGCGCTTGTTACCGTCTTCTTTGTGCCCTAACCTTTTTCCGCTCTATCTCTAGTTCAGTGATCCACCACAGGTTAGGTGTGTTTTTGTTGTGAACGTGTTTTGAGTATTTGGCTGTGAGTTTGTTGATTTTGGAGTAGAAGTGTGTTATGACATGTTCGAGTCGCTTGCTGGTGTGGATGGGTGTTGTTGCAGTTTCTTGCATCCATCTGTCCCCTGCGAGGTCGGCAAGTAGTTTTTGGGTTCCGTTTTGTGTTAATCGTTTGCACTGATTGTATCTGCCATGAAATATTTGTGTTTGTATGTATTTGTGGTCACTGTGGTTTTCGTATTCAAGAACTTCCCAATCGTGTATGTGTGGTAGCAGTGATGGTGTTGATGTGGTGATGTCAATCCAGCTTCTGCCGTTGGCTGTTTCAAATGTTGGTGGTGAATTTGGATTGTTCAGTATGACTAAGCTGTTTGTGTTAAGGAATTCAATGAGTGTGGTGCCTCTGTCGTCTTCTGTGGTGCCCCCCCATATTGGATTTTTTGCATTGAAATCTCCTATTAGTGTGTGTTCTTCGTTGTTAGTGGTGATGTTTTCAATGATTGAAAGTTCAGTGTTAATGTTGTCCTTAGGTGGGGCGTAACAGTTGACAAGTATGATGTTTTGTTTGTGCCATGTGATGTGGGCTGCGACGAGAGTGGATGTAAGCAAGGTTTGGTGTCGCACGCTGTAAACGGCCTGATAGCATTTCTTCTGTGCCACTGGTCTCAGTTCGTGCAAAGCTGAGTGGATGCCTTTGAAGTTCTTACTTTCATTTTGTTTGGAATTCCTTTGTAGAAATTTGAAGTTCTATTCATTCTTTGCCGTCGTGTGAGCAGAGCTCGTCTGAAATACCTACAAATGCTTTGCTGTCCACCTGGAAAAGTAAAAACACTCTAATTTTGCAAGTGAACTGTAAAGTTTAATGCCCCGTAACGCTACATAAACTACATACAATGAAATATGTTGTTGTTGTTGATGCTATGGGATATTCTGGGGAGGGGGGATACTGGCCCCGACGTATGTTGGCCTCGTAGGCATCACTCTTGGGGGCCAGGGGAAGGGGATTAAGATGTGGGGGAGGGGAGGGGGATTGGGCTGGTGGCAAAGGACAGGGACAGCACTCCACAAGGTCACCGCAGACAACATCCGGGGCACGTAAACCAAGTACAGATGGAGAGGCACCATGCACGCCGCAGCAGCCGACTCGCTGGGGAGGGGAAGATAAACGGCGCGCACACGTCGGGGGCTTGCCGGAGGCAAGGAGCCGTCACCCCGGAGCAGCCGGAAAGCCGATCAGGGCAGGCGAAGGCTGCAAGGTAGCCGAGGCTGCCTGCAGAGAGCCACCGATGGGTGGCCGGTGGAGACCGCGGGTAAACTGCTGGGAGGCAGCGCGGCGGGGTGCGCTGAGTACCGCCGTTGCCGGCGGCGCGCAGGGGCTGTAATGACAGCAGGGCGTCAGTGGGCTGGCGTCCAGGGACTGGTGGTGGTGTCCAAAATTACGCCGGGAGCTGCGTCAGGAGGCAGCAGGGAGGGAACGCTGGAGACCGCCGTAGGAGGCGGCGCATCGGGGCCCCGAGCCAACACCCTCTAGACTAGGGAAGGCCTCTCTGCTCCTCCGTGACGTCATCACACTACGACGGGCGCCGGAGTTCATGTTCTTCATGAAGGGACACTGCGGCGCGCTCGTTCGTCCTTGTGTAACTGCAGCGCTACGTGAAATCGTCCTATGAAGATTTTGGCCCCATGATTTAATGCTGGCGTATATGTATGATGTCATTTCTGGTACACAGTCAGCGGTGAATAGGTTTAAAAATTGAGTTAGCGGTTTCCGGATTATGAATATATGTTGGCTATTTAGTATCGTTTCCTGTCGCCTAATATTGCCTGAAAGTCAGCACACTTTTTTTCTGCGGGGCATTGATATTCCGCTGTGCGTTCACATATATCTTTATTTTTGTTAATAGCTCGTTGCATGACGCGGACTTAGAAATTATTTTCGGAAAAAATTGAACCGTGTGGTATATCACCTTGAGCCGACTGTTTGCCAGGAATCTGACTCCTATTTGTAACCTTTTTCTTCCAAACCAACACACCCTCCCTCCAAAACATACACAAAAAAACATTGCCATAAGGTATGGCTCTCAGAACAGCTTACAGCTTCATGCATGGCATCTGAACTGATCGACTGAGCAGATGCCTTTCGATTTTATAATATTGAAGCAAGCTGTGTTACATACAAAGGATATGTTTATTAAGAAGTACTTGCAGCTGGGCTTGTTGGTGTGTATTAGTGAGACATGAGAGCGCAAAATGGCAGCACGGACGAGTAACTGAACAGGACGAGCGCTGCACTTTCAACTAGATTTATTCAAGGAAGAGCGTTTATATAGCCTCTGCCCTTATCCAACTGTGATTAAGATCTTTTTTTTTTTTGCGTAGCCTAACTCTTTTGGGAATTAGACAGTCTTACTCCCTGATTTTGGGCAGGGGTACCCGTTTTGTCGCACTGCGACGGTTTGATGAGGACTTGGCGATCTGGGTGTGCGTCACTCTGCTCGGCGGCTACCCGTTCACCGAACGGAGGTCGTCCGCTGGTGCACCCAGAAAGCCCTGAGCCCGCCCTGCAGGCACCGGACTGTCATCACTTTAAAATCGTTCCTGGTTAGTCTCAGTTCCACAAGAGATCTTACACTTTCCCTGCACCAGACTCCACGATAGGACATGGTGACACTCCGCACTATCGGGGTCTTTGGGCTGTTGCCCTGCACCAGGGCCAAGAGCGAGGGCTCCCTGTACTTCCTAGCTTTTTCCTGATATGCCTCTTCCAGGGGCACCCTCGTCCCGACTACCTGTACATCCTGAATGATTGCCTGGTCGTCGCTCTTAATCACCAGGTCAGGCTTCCTGGTTCCTAACACAGTCGAGTAGTGAGGCTCCTCCAACACTTCGAACTCCTTCTCGCGCAACCGTTTTGCAAGGTACTTGGCTATCACATTGTGGCGCCTGATGCGCTCGTAGTGGGTACGCTTGCATTTTTGCAGGATGTGCCCCATGTTCTCAATGGATTGACACTTCGCGCGGCAGGTCGTTTCACCATTGCGACCGCGCTGTAGCCTCTGAAGTGTGGGAAGGGCGTTTATATGGATTTTTACAAGGTTGATGTACTCCTTGCCTCGGAGGAAGGTAGTACCCTCCCCGAGCCACGCCGTACTTCCCGGTGCATTACTGCACCCCTTCAGTGCCGCCCCGTCGGCGCTACTGTGTAGAGTGTCTCTCCAGAAGGTATGGCACTCCTTCTTGGTGCGGATGGTCTTGCCGCGGTACTCTGAGAGTCGCCTGGCCTGGCCCAGACATTGCCCCACATACGCTCCGGCGGCTGCTTGCCGACACATCGGGCTGTCGGAGTCACCAAGACGTTCGAGCCGTCGGACGCGTAGGCCTGGTACTATAGTACGCAGGCAGGGGATGCCCAGTCCACCATGCTTTACCTCTGAGTGGAAAAACCCCAGCGGGACGTCATGCGGAAGCGCTAGCCACCGCCGGACCGCGGCACGCACCATTTTGTCAATCCCCGAGAGCAGCTTTGCGGATATTGGCCCCAACACCAAACGGTGGTAAACTCTCGGCAACAGGTAATACTTCAGTATTACCATCCTCTGCTGTGGCTTCAAGGGGCCTTTAGACACCCTAGCCAGCAGGGTCTTCATTTCTCCTTCGACCCGGAGTTTCTGCATCCCCGTTGCTGTGTAACGCAAACCTAGGTAGCGCCACGTGCCAGATGTATCGGCTTTGGGGATGGCTTCACCGTTGATATAGTAGGTGTGAGTACCGTCCACTTTGACAACTTTTCTTCTCCCACTCGGCAGGAGTGAGCGACAGTGACTTGGAGGGGTTAAGATGTAGTCCCCTCTCTGACAAAAATCTTTCGAGGCTGCTCAACTGATCCTGCAGACCTCGTGGCGTGGATGCCATGACGACGATGTCGTCGGCAAATGCCATTGCTCCCACTTTCAGGTCTTTGCCTGAGAAGTTGATGTTTTGGTCACAGGTCTCTAACCATTCATCGACCACCCAACTGTGATTAAGAGCATGGATAAGGGTAGAGGCTATATAAACGCTCTTCCTTGCATAAACCCAGTTGAAAGTGCAGCGCTCGTCCTGTTCCGTTACTCGTCCGTGCTGCCATTTTGCGCTCTCATGTCTTTCACAGATATCTTTATTACAGAGTACAAGTATTCAGAAAACTTTCAGAGGTGTGCAACACAAGGAGTTAGAACAGTCAAGATTTCAAAGTGTTAAACTTCCGTTTTTGAGCAACTTTTGCTTGCACAATACTGTCGTTCCTATTTTTACAATAGTTTTTTAGCAGAATGTTTGTTGCAGCGCTGAGAATGTGATGCATGACCAAGTGAGGACTATGACCTCTTTCACATTCGTCGAAACCGTCACCGTCTCTTATCAGGTTGGTAGCCAGTGTGAATAGGGCTTGCCTTTGGTTCGCTAGAGAATGGAAGTGCACAGCATACTTTTCACTTCGCAGCTTGTCCAGGACGATTTCAGCAGTCATTACAGCATTCACAACTGCAGGTTGGGGGAACTTGAGCCCACCGCGATTCATGTTCGATATAATTTCTGCATTCTCAATTATGACGTCCTCATCTTCTACCAAATTTGCTCGGCAAGCAGTGCATACAAGTTTTTTAAGTGCTGCATGGGCGCAGTATCCGGCCACATACGTTATGGCTGGAAGATTTTGTGCCTTCATTTCGAAGTCCTTGTCATTTACTTCAATGCTGAACCTCTGTAGAATCACCTCATCAATGCTGACAGCAGGTGCCCCTGAATCCATGTCTGGAAGCGCCAGGGCTCTTTGTAGGCGAAGCTTGCGTTCAGATTCGAACACTTGTCTGATGGACACATGGTATTGCGACCCGGAAAGCTGCCTATACTTGCCAAATCTTTCCTCCAAGCAGTCTTTCTTGAACTTCCCCAGAAGTACTTAGTCAAATCCAAGGTCTTCAAGGAAATAGTTTATTATCTTGATAAAGGCTTCCGTAGTGAGATGCAAGGCATTGTGGGTCTCCCGAGTGAGAATTCCATTGTCAAACTTCAAACTCTCCCAGCGGTCAAGCCATTGCATGATGGTTTGAAGGAATTCGACTTGTGGACACAGCTTTTCTGAAATAGGAGTCTGCAAGTCATCACGAATCTGGCGTCCTTTGCTGGGCGACTTCACGTTAACAATCCTCCACCAGGTTTCGACAACCTTTAAATATTCCGCTGTTCTAGCTGCATGCTGCAGTGTATAGCGTTGACCGCATGTTTCTAGAACAGCTATGGTTGATAGGTTGAACACTTTCAGTGCAAGCTTCACATTTTGCCTTTCCATATTAGATGGATTGAGGGCCTTTACCGACAGTGTTGGAGCAGCCTTGATAAGGTGATCTTGTTCTTTTAGGTGGAGATCCCGGTGGGTCTTGAACGAAGCAGTGATAATTTTTGGGTTGGAGTCCAAATTCATAAGTGAAGGAAAAAACATGCAGGTTCCATGGTTCTTTTGGTTGATCCAATTGTTCCGAATACATTTCAACAAGTGAACAGGGTCAATAACGAAAAAAAGAGGACGAGTGGGATCTGATGGGTGAGGATAGGAGCTGCTGACTTTTGATGACAATCCAAAGGGAGACATTGTTTTGCGATTGATAGAGTTGTTATCTGTGATGACTGCAATGATGCGAAGCCCAACCTTTTCAAGCTCATTTATGATGCTGCGGAGAACAGTGTTCAGCTCTTGAGCATTGATTTGTTCTACTGGCAAAATGTGAACAACACTTTTTTGTGATGACAGGAGGCTTTGAATCATAAAGACATGAGCTGTCTTTGCTGCATTTGTAGTGTTGCTGGCAGTGCCGACAATCGTGCCACCCTTGTAATCAAAATATGCCTGTAGATGGATCTCATCCATCATGTGAACCACTGTCTTCTCATGATCCTTCATTGCACTCGCGAGCTTCTTTGCATAAAGCAGGAAAGAAACGTCCTGCTGCTCAGATGCTGGATTTATAACATATGCATTACATACACGCCTGATCGTGGACTCATGCGGCAATGTGAGACCTCCGTAGTTACGCAAGTACCTATAAGCATGAGGAGAGATGGTAAATAGAAGGCAGGAAAATACCAACAGCTCTGAAGAGTAGTGGGGTGACTTGCTTAAAAGGAGAAAGACTTGTTCTTTTAAAAATGTCAAAGCATCTTGCCGATCTTCGTCTTGCATTTCTTGATTTGTTGCGTCTTCAAGAAGAGATAGCACGAACTTCAATATTGCACCAGTCTTGCCTTCAGGTTGGCAGAAGGCAGGATTCTTATCAGAGCTCTCAACAGCATCCAGCAGACCTGTTAAGCACCGAATATCATTCACAGTTTTTGGAATGATCTCCACGCCATCGAGTTTGGTGACCTCGACATCATGAATATACAGCTTTAGAGAAAGGTCCTCGGTGACTTTAACTGACTTTTTGATTGCTGGGGCACCATCGACAGTCAGATTGAGGAAGAGTATAAAGTCATGCTGGTAAACAACCGTCCAGAATTTGGGGACCTTTATACATGGTATGCATTTCAACAGTGCCTGAAAGTTGTCAATTTTGTTTCGGTCCTCTTCAGCCTGGTGTGCTTCAATAGACAAGTTGGTGGCATCTTGTAGCGCAGCTGCCTCTCGGCGCATCCGCTTTTCATCTGGGGCCTCTCGAGACGTGCTTGCATTTGGGGCAGAAAGATATGCCGGGCAGTCGGGAGGTATGCTTGGAACAGCATCAGGTCGTAACCGTACGACCTTGAGTGCCACTTCAATTACTTTGCCGGTCTTTGTATCCGTGTAGCTTGTTCTATTTACTATGTCGGACGGTTTAAAGTGGCGCTCACAGACCTGGGATAAGAAAAAACAGACAGTAAAAGCTCTAGAACCTGAAGTTTAAAAATCAGACAGGTGCATGACAGTACGAGAGAAATTTCTATAAATGTCGTGTGAACTGAATGTCAGCAATACTATTTCGCTACGACTTTACAGATTTACTCGGTCCAAAAGAGGCAGCACTACAGAATTACCTCGCGACATGCTGCCCGCAGCGCTTTCAATGCAACTGACAAAGGCGTAACCACGACAGTCAAAGGAATGTTTCCTTACCACCGACCGCTTTCCTGGAATGAAGTCTGCACGGTGGATAGCTTTAATCCATTGAGCTCTTCTTGCTTGGTCCAAAGGGAAGGTGAAGACTCGCACACGCTCACCACCATCATAGTTCCCGCAGCACCGCGGTACGCAGCAATGCCCAGGCATTATCACAGCCTGCACACTATGGTTGTTTGCCTATTAAAGACTAGACACACACCTCCCGGCACCGACGTACTTCCTCGTCGTTACCAACGTCGTTACCGTGCAGGTGGTAACTCTGAAACAGCGTTGAGTTTCGTGACACACGCTGCACGGGAAAAAAAAAGAAACGCAGAAATTCGAACACGTGCAACAACGTTCATGAAATGAAGGAACCACTGATGTTTACCGCAGTGTGAACGCATTTTCCAGCCGAGCACTCTGCACGAATAATAATAATAATAATTGGTCTTTGGGGAAAGGAAATGGCGCAGTATCTGGCTCACATATCGTTGGACACCTGAACCGCGCCGTAAGGGAAGGGATAAAGGAGGAAGTGAAAGAAGAAAGGAAGAATACGTACCGTAGTGGAGGGCTCCGGAATAATTTCGACCACCTGGGGATCTTTAACGTGCACTGACATCGCACAGCACACGGGCGCCTTAGCGTTTTTCCTCCATAAAAACGCAGCCGCCGCGGTCGGGTTCGAACCCGGGAACTCCGGATCAGTAGTCGAGCGCCCGTAACCACTGAGCCACCGCGGCGGGGCTCTGCACGAATACGAAAAAGTATAACAAAACCACGTAAAAGAAAACAATATTACCTTCCAAAATAAGCGGTTCAACAAAAACAATTTTTTCAGAATAAAATTTTTATCTTTGCAGCACAGCAGTAATAAAAGCATCAAGATGTTTTCTTAAATTCGATACTTCGGCTAGTACTGCTCCGCGCACGCGTTGTTGCACCAAAATCACCGAGACCGGTCGGAGAAAGTGGGGGCACGACGGCCTCTCCTCGAAAGCGCCGAGAGCTGGCCCGTCGTAGTGTGATGACGTAGCCACAAAAAAGAGGAGGATATGGAGAGGCCTTAACTAGTCTAGAGGGTGTTGCCCGAGCGCACCGGTGCGCACGGGGAGGGCGGGAGGCAGCAATCAAGCCGCGAACTCGTCCGGGGCAGCACAGCAGGCGCCGAGGCAAAGGTTGGACCGCCGCCATCGTAGTCCGCTGTGCTGGCTGCAGGGTTGTTCAGGAACAGGGGCCGCCGCCGCTGCAGCTGACGACGACGGCCCGAAGAGGCTCTCCCGGCGGTAGAGGGTTACCCAGCCGCCGAAGCGGCCGCCGGGTAGGTAGGCCTAGGTAGCGGTACGAGGGGCTCCGACGCGGGCGACGGGGCGGCCTAGTTGCTCCTAGGGTGGGGTGCCGGACGGTGCTGGACGCGCTTGGAGCTCCTGTCCAGAATCCAAAGGGCTGGCAGGAGGGTGGGCCGGGCGCGACCGAGGCGAGTCGAGTTCGTTAAAAACGAGCGCGTCTCGGGAGGAGAGGCAAGGAGTATGCGCTCTCCTCGGAGGACCGGCGGGACCGGCGAGAACGGGCGCCGACCGGACGGAGAGGCGAGCGACCAAGACCGCTCTCTTCGAATGCTCCGGGGAGACTGGGGGAAATACGTGAGTGCCTGCTACTGGAATGGTGGTTAGGCAGCTTCTACTGAAGTATACCCTCGTCATGCGAGCAGTGTGGTTTTTTCAGGTTCCGGGTCCAGTAATCTTCTACATAGTCTTTACTATGCATCGAGCCATGACAGATATGAAGAGAATCCACTTCTGTCAGGATGTTTCCAGCTTCAACTCGTGAATTCCCAAGTCTTTCAGTAAAATGCCCCTGACATACACCTTGCAATACGGCACTGAAGAAACAGGAAAAAGAATTCCTACTTCTTCTGACACCTTTTTTTCTCCACCTGACCGTTTTCTCTTCCTTGGCTGTTTGTTGCTGCCGTGGGATTTTGTTGGACATGTATTCAGGCAAGTTGGGGTTGAACAGCATCAGGTGCTAATGTTGGCTTACCACGAGGAATACAAACCTCTCCTCCTTGCATGACATAGATATAATTGCGGATAATGGAGCACGTGTCGATTTGTATGAGCACACCTATCATCAAGCTTTTGATCTGAGTGATGGAGGTTTCTCTCCCACTGCTCCCTCAGAGCAGCAATGCTGAAGAGAGCTAACTTCGAGCCATCTTTCTTTGTAAACATAGCCTGTACTACAAGCCATCACGAAGCAATGGTTGTTCCGCCGACCCAGCATTTTTTTTTTAGTGTATTCCTGAACTCCTTAGGTGCTCATTCCTGCATTTCACGTCGTATTCACCGTAACCAGTTGTCCAAGTAGCAGAGTAAAACGTCACTTGGGAAGTAGCTCCATTGGGAACATCCCGGAGGCTGGCTAGCACCGTGTCAGTGTGCGTGTCAGTGCAGTCGACGTAGTCGTCATAACATGCCCATCTGACAGGTGGCAAATAGTAGCAGAGTGAAATTGGAGGAATGGAAAGCTGGAATGTGGCTGCCATGGAAAGAGCATAACATGCCAGCTGCCATTGGTGGCAGGTGTGGTGTGTGAAGACCTGCACTCAAACTTCGCATTACGGACTATCGTAATCGTCTAAATTTTTTCCTTTTAAGAACACTTTTGCAATTTATCCTGCTCGCTACATCCCCGCCTTGCAGGTTCGTTGGACATGAAATAATGTTATTGTTCCCAAGGGACATGATTTCGTCGAACCTGTTTCTTGTTATGCAGTCAGCGACATCCATTTGAGGAGTGTTCGCTGACCAGTACATCCTTCTATAAGGAAAGACTGCAACAGACGTGTAAAGGACAATGCCAGTAAACTTGCACATCTCCAGTACAGACATTAGATGGATTCGGGTGCGATTTTCTTGGGTCCTGAATGTATACTTTTTTCTTCCAGTCATTCCGCCACTGCTTTGGTTTTCTCTGCTGGCCCCTTGGTGTTCAAAGCTGTGGCGAGCTCATGCCACAACTGCACTTTGCTGGATTTAGTAATTTCTCGTGTCAGTACCGACGACCCCTTCACCTAAGCAAGGATGCCGCTTCATAAATTCAACCAGCATAAGGTGCTACGGTGAAACGTGAGGACCTCGTTACCGATGGTGCGCTTAAGACGTTTTGGAACTTTACGTGGGAACTGGAATGACGCCACGCGGAAAGCAGTAGATGATGGCGCACCACACGCATGCGACACCATCTAGCAGCCAAAATAGAAAACGTGAGCCAAGAAAATGTTGCAACAAATATAACAGGAATATTTCGTAGATATTACAACTTGTTATTATATAACGTATTACTATACAGTTGACATATTTAATTCATACTTGACACTACTTGTTAACTTAGTTTATGGTCCCCCGAAAAGGCCAAATAATGGTAACGTGATCGTCTGCAAACTGGTGCGCTCACCTATTGGCAAGGTCTTCCTGCTGTTAGCCAGAGCCTATGCTATCTGTGGTTTCAGCTATTGTAGGCTTTCTTAAAATGCATGTGATAACAAGCCCCTCATTTCCCTACTTTTGCCTCTTCAAGTACGTTCATGTCACATTTCCATAACTGATCTTTGCATAGCTGTTAAGGTCCTGCTTTTGTAGCGATAGCTACATTACGGTAGCATTTTGAGCCTTCAGCGTGGCGGTGCCACCACCCTGTGGCTGCGTTGCCACCCTGTGGCTGCGTTGCCACCCCGTGGCTGCATCGCCACGCTGTCATGTGATTGGTCACATGGTGCGAAGCAGCTGCCGGCGGCACGGCGTCGATCACGTGTATGGTCACATGACCAGCCACGTAGTGCGAAGCAGCTACTGCTGCTCGTGCGGCGAAACCGAGCTGCCACAACTGTGCGCATGTGCCGTGCCAAGTGGGACGAAGATGAAGAAGGAACGCCCAGCGAAACGGAGCGGGGAATTCAGCTCAGCAAGTTCCACTCGGCCAGCTGTAGCTATCGCGTCACTCCAGGTTTAATCAGGGCTAAACCACTGCCAATTTTTCTTGAATTAGCTTAATGTGACCCTTTCCACAATGCTTGTTGGGACTTGACAGCATTTCACAGTTTAGGAATTGCCACAGACTCCTAAAGTCTGCAGCAATTTCCCTCCATTCATTCTCTGTTGGAGCCTGCAGTACGGAGGACTAGTGCTTAATGGAAACTAAAATGCTTAGATCGTAGCGATACTGTACTAGAGGGTAGGTTTACACACCTTCATGTAAATTTGAGCGAGCACTTCCCAGAGCACCATGCATGTAAGATGGATTGCACGTCTGGCTGTTTAAATCCCCGCCCTGAATGTTATTGCGGCATCTTTGATCAGCATTCCTGATGACAGGTACCTGAAAATATGGGTAATAACAAGAATTTCATCAAGTTCCAAAACGCACGCACGCTGTGCTACTGTGGATGATTACAGCCAAGCAGTCTCCTGTGCAATGCCCCAAACAAGCGTCGTCTGCTCAGAGCCGCTCGTCGGCCACCAACTTACAACTGTGAACAACTTACAGCTGTGAAGAATTCGCTTTCTCAGCTCACCACTCCCAGACTGGTCGCACCCGCCATTTGTGGGCAAGAGCCTTCTTTCTTTTTAGAATCAAGTAGTGCCTATACAGACGTCACACTAAACGTCTTGTTGGACGTCTAGAAAATTGGAACGCACCCATTGTTCAGAGAAGAGCGAGAGAAATGCTGATGATGATAGTGCAGGCTGTAGAGAAACGAAGCCGGAACTCAGACAGGTGTGACAGGATACAACATAGAGCACTATTATATGGCGACACTGTCAATACGTTTCATGCCATGCGACTGATGTAGACTCAAAACGCTGATACAGTTCTGCATGCCACACTGAGTGCTCATGCACTTAACACAAGGCTTGCACTTTTGAGCCACCAGTGGCAATGGTCAGACTGGCCCCGGAAAGTTTAATGGGAAGATTCTGTCCCTCGGAGCAGCATTCTAGCAGAATATTCTTGGCAAGAATACTTGTCGGTCTGAAAAACACAGCCTATGTCAGAAATGCACAGCCCAAGAGGTCTCCTTCTTAACCATGCAGTGGTGTTCTCGAGCACTCTCGGATGTGTCACGCCTCTTAGCCCAATTGCAAACCATGAGGGCTATACATCGTCAAAGGCTGTACAACCTGCATGTGGCGTGTCAACAGCCCTTTAACTAAGATGGCAGCATGCGCCAAACTTCTCTATCAACCAAATTAAAAGCCTTAGCGGTTAGTTTCTAGAGCTTCTGCGAGCTCTCCAATAGCTCTTTCCACTGTTTCTTGATATTGACGGTTCTTCACCAGGCATTGCTTCAAGCCAGAGGACGGCTGCTTGGCAACTGTACACGCTGCATGTGGTATGTCAACAGCCCCTTAGCTGAGATGGCAGCATGCGCCAAACTTCTCTATCAACCAAATTAAAAGCCTTACCTGTTAGTTTCAAGAGCTTCTGCGAGCTCTCCAATAGCTCTTTCCAGTAATTCCTGATAAGGATGCGCCAAACTTCTCTATCAACCAAGTTAAAAGCCTTACTTGTTATTTTCAAGAGCTTCTGTGAGCTCTCCTGTAGCTCTTTCCAGTAATTCCTGATAAGGATGCTTTTTCTCCAGGCATTGCTTCAAGCCAGAGGACGGCTCTTGGGGAAAGGAAATGGCGCAGTGTCTTACATCTCGGCAGACACTTAAACCGTGCCGTAAGGCAAGGGATAAAGGCGGAACTGAGAGAAGAAAGGAAGAAAAAGGGGCTTTAGTGGAGGGCTCCTGGCGCTGGCATCGTACAGAATTGTACTTCCGTATTGCTCGAGCCTGAGCAAAGGGGAAAAGTATATGCAGTTGTTTTCCCAAGTTTAAGAAACCGAGGCAAATTCAGACTACAAATCCGTACCCAAAAACTCTGGGAGTGAGGTCACATTCAAGGCAACCAAAACCCCGTCCACCCATGGCAAGACACACTTGTCTTTGGACGCTAAGTGATGCAGTACGGACCGCCGCCGACTCGCAGCATTTACAGTATTTACAGCATTTCGCAGCATTTGCAAAAACTATACAGCCCAAGAGGTCTGCTCCTGAACCTTGCAGCGCGGCTCCTCTTGCGTACTCGGGGACCATAAACTCACGGAGGTGGGAGGAACTTAAGTCGTCAACGCTCCCAAGCTTAGGTCTGTCAGGTATCCTTAAGAGACCTGCTACATGGCTTGGAAGCCCTTGGGCTATGTATTTTTGACAAAGATTTTGCCTAGTTATTATTACTGATCATTTCAAAATCGGGCAGTGCACTAAGTATTCAATAAGCAGCTACGCCACACAACACGGGCATTGTAATACACGTAATAAGTGCCTGCCACTACCACCACCCCATGATGCTGCAGAATTTGGGAGCGCATGATGGGGTTTTTTCTGCTTTTTTTCTGTTTTTTCTGATGGCAGATCTAGGTAAATACTTGGCAAGAAGAGATTCACCTTCGGCGTCTCCCAGGCCGTCGTCGTCGTTGTCATCGCTGTCTTGCACCTCGGCCTCCGAATCCTCCCAAATTGCGTATGGACGCAAGTCGAGAGGTATAGAGTTCACCATCTGGAACATAACGAGCCACTTTTCTAACTCCTCCATCACATGTGCAGGGCACCGACGTTTTTAGATTAGAACGTTGCAGTGCACCTTGAGCGTTCTTTACAGTACTGGCCGTGGTCAGAGTCTGACCAATTGAAATCTCCTCAGCCAAGCATGAGAGGGGTTAAACGCGTTCATCCGCGCCTAGTCATCTGCTTGCAGCATACACATACATGGTTAGAAAAGAGTATATTCTGTTCTCTTTCTCTTCTAGTCATTTTTTCTGCTCTCTCAAATAGTCCAAAAGACTTTCCAACCCGTTACAAATAGATGTTGTCTACGCACCATAAGCATATGCACACTTAGGTATGCTAAATGCAAGCATTTTGCGGGGAATTGTGCCATTTGTCAAATTCGCATTTTTTAACTTCATCTCACAAGCTGTTTGCAGCGCTGTGATAGGTAGAGCTCTCTCGTCCAATTAAGGCCAAGGAAGAAAAGAAATAGTCCCTCAGATATTTGTGCAGTGTTGTGATTATATTTCAAGCAATTATTGCAATGATTGAAAAGATAGTTTGGGATGGTGTTTCGCAAGTATTGTGAGGGATTTATTCACTGTTTGAATTAGGAGACAAAGTCCGCATGAACACAGCAGAGCGGAGTCCTGGAAAGTGGTGCGCCACCATTTGTAAACATGGCGCCTGCCGAGTCGGCCGGGTCAGAGAGGTGTGAAATAAAAGCATGAGAAAATATTGCAAAGCAGCAAATAACAATACTCTTGGAGCTTTTAGTGACGAGGACTTCAGCTGACGACGAACAGCCGGCTTCCGCACTACTGAGCCACCTCTTCACGAATCGCTGCGTCTTCTCATTCCTCACTGCGCGAACCCACTAACAGAGGAGGCGCTGGCTGAGTCTTCATCGTGAAGCGTTTCTCCACGAAGCATGTTGCATATTTCTATCCGAGGTTTCAAGATGGCGACCGGTCCTATGATCAAATCGCTGCAGCATCGTGCAAAATTTGACCCCCCATCGTGTCCGCGAGCGCGCTGTCGTCGGGCGAGCATGGCGGCCTGTTTGCCTCTTTATTGGCGTTGCGCTATATATATACTATATATGTACCGTCTTAGCGGGCACAGAAGGCACAGCAGACGGTGCTGACTCACTGGCGCTGGAAGGCCCGTTCGTTGGCCCTCTGGTGGCCTTTGGTTCGATCGGAGCATCCGCGTCGTTGGAGCTGGACGCACTCGATGCACGATCCCGAGCCGGCGTTCGCGTCACTGGTCCTGCCTGGCGACCTCACAACTCGCTGGCAGCACGTAACTCGAAGTGGGAGATTGTCGGCGAATTTTTCGTACGCGTCGGGTATTCTGACAGCTGTTTGCGGGATCGAAACTTTTGTCCGTGCGGGTTGGAGATGTATGTGTCATACTTTCCAGCTGTTTGGCCGCTCTTACGTTGGTGAACTCTTCGAATGCACCCTTCGGGAACAGGTGGCTCGTCGGACATGGCTTCGGCTGGCTCCGACGCAGGGGATGGAATTAAACGGGGGATGGGATTCCCGGCTGGTAACACAAAACGGCGAGCAGCGCAGAAGACTGCCAGCCCAACCGAAGCCCGCTGCAGAGGTGGAGCTCTCTTGATCGCAAAATAGAAAACCCTTAATAACAGGCGCTCAACAAGGAGGGATCTAAGGTCTCTACATTCTCTCCCAAAATCATTATGGCATTCCTTATCCACTGGAACTGCCATGGAATTCTAAATAAATATATTGATGCAACAGATATCTTAAATTCTCTATCTCCTCTAGCACTGTGTCTGCAGGAGACCAACTTGGGACCTTGTCATAAAGGTATTTTTAAAAATTAAAAAGTTTTTCGCCGTGATCGTGAGCAGACAAATAGTCTCTCTGGATGCGTTGCTGTTGTAGTTCAGAGTGGCGTTGCAACCCATGAAATAAAGCTCCAGACGAATTATGAAGCCATTGCAGTCACCATCCTAAGCTTTAAAACAATTACCGTATGCTGTATATATCTTCCACCGCATCTCACTAACACTACAAGATGTAGAGGAACTTTTCAGGCAGCTACCGATGCCATATCTGGTAGTCGGGGATTTTAATGTGCACTCCTCGTTTTAAAGGAGTGAACAGCCAGACACTAGAGGTCGGGTTTTAGAAGATTTTATTCTGTGCAACAATGCCTGCCTGCTCACTACAGGCCAAGCTACATATTGCTCTTAATCCTCAGAAGAGTTGTATAGACTTGTCTTTTCGCTTTCCATCCGTTTTTAACGATTTTGAGTGGGCTGTTCTTAACAACCCATAGGGAAGTGATCAGCTTCCAGTGGTAATTAACTTTTCATCGCCATCATCAGTCATTCCAACTAAACCACGCCGTTGGAAGCTGCACTTAGTGGACTAGCCACTATTTCGAGAAGAGGCCTCTCTGGAGAAAATATATTCAGATGATCTTAGCATTGACGAACTAAATGAAATTTTTACAACATGTATCATTGTGGCTGCACGTCCGCAGTCGTCAGGAGTAGTACTCCAAAACCATTAGGTTTGCTATAACCAAGATTGCAGAGAAGCAAAAAGGAAACAGAATAAAGCCTGGGGAATTTTTTGCAGGTATCCAACGGCTGAGAACCTTATAAGCTTTAAAAGGGCGCGCGCAAAAGCACGACATATCTGTCGCAATACTGAAAAAACTTTATGGAAAAACTACGTGTCATCCATAAATAGTTGTTGCATCAAAATAAATGTGGGAACAAGTCCGCAAACTTAATGGCAGGTTTTTTTCCTTTCACAATTCCTTTCCTAACACATCCGGATAGACAAGCATTAGCGAACAGGCCGACAGACGAGGGGAACACACTTCGCCACAGTTTCTAGCTCGTCACACTACACACAATCATTTTTAAAGTGCAAGAATAGAACTGAAAAACAACTGCCGACAAATGGCCGTGCAAATGAACCTTACAATAAATAATTACACTACAAGAAATCTTTACAGTACTGTCGGCCGGCAAACAGACAGCACCAGGCCCAGATGAGATCTATTATGAAATGCTTGCTCACCTCTCCGAAGATGCTGTAGAAGCTCTTCTGAAATTGAGTAAAATATGGCAGTCTGGAAAAATGCGAGAGGCGTGGAAAAAGGCCGTGGTTGTGCCAGTCTTGAAATCTGGAAAACCGCCAACTTCGGCTGGTAGTTACAGGCCAATAGCACTTATGAGTTGTCTTGGTAAAAGTTTTGAAAGTGTGCTAAATATTAGGTTAATGTTCATCCTTGAATCACGAACTTCTTGATATCCACCAATGTGGATTTAAAAAAATCATGCTGTACAAATGACCATGTCGTCTGTCTTGAAAACAAGTCTGCGAAGCATTCATGCACAAACATCACTGTCTGGCAGAATTTTTTGACTTGGAAAAAGCTTATGATATCACCTGGAGGTTAGGGATTCTTTGTGACCTTGCGGATCTAGGTATCCGTGGCAGGATGCTGAACTGTTTAAGACTTCCTTTTGGACCGTTCATTTCGTGTACGTCTAGGCTGCGCGCTTTCGAATGAATTCATCCAAGAAAATGGCGTACCGCAGGGGTGTATTCTAAGTACCACACTCTTTATTGTAAAAATGAACTCAATATTGCAAATAATTCCAAAGTCCATCATGTTTTCTGTATATGTTGACGACCTTCAAATTTAATGCACATCTTCCAGCTTATCAGCATGCGAAAGACAGATACAGCTTACCATGAACAAACTAGCAACTTGGGCAGACCAAAATGGATCTAAGTTCTCTCCACAAAAACAGTTGCCGTCTTTTTCTCACTGAAAAGAGGCATGCAGATTGATCTCACCCTGCACTTGAATGAAATTGTTCTACAAGTGAAACACGAGCATAAATTCCTAGGCATAACTTTGGACAGAACGCTCACTTTCCTACCCCACATAAACACCCTCAAAAAGAAAGCTTCTCGACCTCTAAATATACTGAAGATACTCTCACGGAAACACAGGGGTTCGATAGGTTATGCCTTTTACAGATTTACTGCTCCATACTACGGTTCACTTCGGACTATGGATGCGTTGTGTATGGGTCTGCAAGACCATCATACCTCAAAAACTGGATCCTGTACAAAACCTGGGCCTCCGTCTATTAACTGGTGCATACAGAACATCTCCCATAAACTGTCTATATGTAGAAACAAATGAACCATCTCTTGCAAACAGAAGAGCAATGCTTATCTGTGCATAATATGTACTGAGAATAAGATCCTTACCAAAACAGCTTTGTTACCCCATAGTTACCAAGTGCACATCTAGAAGACTGTTCAATAATAAACCACAATCAATCATTGTTATTACGCTTTGAAGATGCATGTCATGAACTCGCAATACTGGATGCTCTACCTAAAATTGCCCCGAGACACGATCCATAGCCGCCATGGTACTGCCTTCCCGCTGCATCCGACTTCACGCTGACATAGTTTCGTACAAAACAAACACCACATGAACACCTACTACAAGAATACTTGGCTTTGAAAGAGAAATATTCAAGCTCTGTGGCAAGCACAGACTCTTTTGGGGCAGGCGCAGCCTTGCGTCGCTGATAGCCAGCCGGCTGTGTAGCAGGAAGAATGACTTCACAAGTGGTGGCCAGCATCGGCGTATTGTGCTCTTCGTCGCTGCACTGTTGCTCCTGCAGGTCCTGGTTGCTATAGGCCTCCTGGTCGTCTGGGGCAACCTCGGCAACCTCAGCAGCCTCGCCACTTTCAGCTTGACTGCTGTCCGTTGCTCGACCCCATGAGAAGTCGAACTCTGAAGAATTGTTCGTAAATTAAACATGCTTCATTACACTCTGTCTTGTGCTCATAACAATACAATATCTCACTACCATCGAAGCAGAGATGTAGTAGTGTGCACAGTATCATAATGCCACAAATATGCCAGCTTATCTTGAGTGCATGAGAATGTTGCATTCAGAATGTGTAGCCGTAGGCACAGAGAACAACAGTCATGTTCCCTGTAAACCAGTAGCAGCTGTATGTTAGCAGCCACAAACAACTATTTGGCAGTTTTAAAATAATTCCATGCCAGAAAAAATTACACAGGCTTACAAAAGGTAGGAAACAAAAGACAAGATGGAAACAAGAAACATCTGGTGGTATGTTTCCTTTTGTCATCTTGAGTAGTTTTCAGAAAAAAAAATTAAGGCAAAACTAGACAGCTGCATATGACAACACAAGCGTCGGCATAACCAGACTGATAGAGCACACAGATGCACCTGTACAGGCTGGGAATGTTGATATTTGCAAAGTACACTGCTAGCATTCATATTGCATAGCACTTTGTGATATTACAGTAACTCAATTCCCTCACTCTGCAAACTACAGAGTTAAGCACAGATTATTATGGCAGGTAAATTGCACAGAGCAACATAATCCCAAAATATCTGCAACAAATTGGAAACTGCTTGTCCCTGTTCTGCCTTTTCTTTTTCAGTACCAGTGAGGCTGGAAGATCTCATCTTCAGGCGTTCATCCCTAAACTTCCATGCTCTAGATAACGGCAAGTAGAAGGCCGCCTGAACAAGGCATGCCAACAAAGGCTAAGGAATAAAATCCAACAAAGGCTAAGGAATAAAGACATGGCCATGCTGAGGTTAAAATCCCTTGCAATATGCAGGGCTTATCTTGCTCCTGATAACTGTGCAGGAAGTTTAACTATGCAGTCATATGCTCTCATTTGTTGGATGATGTCTAAAAAGTTGGTGCTGGCTAAGCAAGTGTGGCCGCAATTTTCATTCCTATTTCCTGATTAAATAACTTGACCCCTGCGCATCCCATGCTTGCAGCTTAATTTGTGTTGCAGTTGCGTGGCTGACACAGCACAATTACCCGGTGAATTGACACGTTTTATTCACAATCAATATTGCGTGAGAAATGATTAAAAAACAATCAATATTGTGTGAGAAATGATTAAAAAACTTCTAAGATTTATTATGAGCGATATTTCCAACACACACATGCCCTAAGCTATTACCTAGCTTTCATGCCGGTATGTATAATCGGATATATACTTAAAAGTACACAAGCAAGAATCATGCCATCAGCCTCCGCCTGTGGCTCGGACTGCGTCGCCTCCAGCAGTGTGGCAGCGGCCGGGTTGCGCTGCAATGGCCCACTCTTGCTGTAGCGGCTGCCGTCACTGTCAAAAGGGTTATCTACCCTCGTTCCCATATGGGACGCCACGTCTCCAACGTGGTGTAATTCGTCGTCCAGCTGGCTGGGTGGTGGCGGGCCGCGCCCTGAGAAAGGGCACAGAAATTAGGCAATAATGTTACTGAAAATTCCTTAATTTTCGAGCGCCTACAAACGAGGCAAATGTCACATGAAAACTATGACTTCAGCGAAACGAAGCAAGAACGGAGCCAGAAAATTAACATGAGTGCGTGTGTTGTTCCTTGGCATCGTTTTCGCGTCGCCATCCGTGTTGCGGAAAGCTGCTTCACAGAAAGCACAAAGGATGACAAAATTAAATGCGATGATGGAGGCAGAAAGCAAGCAATTGCTTTTTTTTTACCAAGCAAAATAATGAAAACAGCTCACCTGTGCCGAAAATCGCTTTCATGTCTGCTGCCTTCGCTCTTCGCCACTTTTCTTTTAAGTTGTCCCAGCACTTGCGCAGCTGGGCCTCAGTGCGGGGCCGAACGTCGGTGCGGCAGTTGTACTGCTCAGTGAGCAGCTTCCAGGTCTTCTTTCTCTCCAGGGAGGCCCCGTCGCTCTTTTTGCATTCGATCACAGACTTGTGCGTGTTTACCAACTCCCTCAGGACACGGCGCTCGCTCTCCGTAAACGTTCTTTTTTTTTTTGCTCCATTTACACGTGTTTCAAACAAATAGGCAGTAAAATTCAATACAAAATAGGCAGTAAAATTCAATATAATATATACAGAAAACTTAAATTCTAGATTTACTTATTAAAGAAAACACAAATAACCAAAAAGCACAAGCACAATGCACGAGGCACACGCACAACACACGAGGCACAGGAAAATAAACAAAAATGGACGTCAACTCAACAAAGCTTCTTATAGCGACCGCTGGCTATCATTGTGGCTAGACCAAAAAAAAAATGTGCGTCAAAATTAGAGCTATGTTACCTGATTTCGCCTAATAAATGTGTATTACATCTCCCATACTTGTTTAACTACTTTTTATAGGATAGAAAAAAGTTATGAGTGCATGCAACAATGACGGAAGCTTTAATAATTTTTTAGCCTCGCTACCATGCCTCTTACTTCCACGGGTAAGGGCGCTTTCTGTAAGGATGCCGAAGGGTAGGTTTCTGAAACGCGGCTTCACCTTTCCCGTACCTTCCACTTTCGGTGACCTTTACGAAAGTCGCCTCTCGAGTGAAGGTAAGGTAAAGGTAAGGCCCGTTTGTGAATACGGCGGTTAATAAACTGTGAATGCCTCACTTTTCTTTGATATGCCTTAGCCACTTTCTCATTCCTGAGAAGGGCTCAGGTGTCTATTCCATTGGTTGGGGCCTCGACATTTCCATTTCAAAAAAATTTTCTGCCCTTTACCTTCACTAGGTGGTATCAAATAACATTTTAGGTCCTTTACCCCACTGTTTCGTTTTTTTTTTCATATAAAATCCGGCACAAGACAATTTTCTATATCTTGAGTTTGGCGCATGATGGTTTTAGCCATCTATGTGCCATGAAACCCAACACAACACAATTACAGGGATACAAGTCTTGCCAACACTATTCCAGATGCAAACATGTATCTTGTTGATCTTTACTGTGCACATAACTCATTCTTGAAATATGCAGCTTACCTCCTCCTTCTTGACGCGTCTCTCCCCCTAAGCTACAATCAGGATGAAGCGTGTTGAAGCCACTTTTAATAACCCCTTCAATTCTGCTTACTGTTATATTAAACAGCTTATTGAACTTCACAGCGTCTGAAATAAATGGTCAAAATATTGCCATCTGTCTTGTCTCGTGAACACCACATGACAAATATTAGGAAACACAGTCAGAACTGTAGTGCACAGCTGCCAGTTTACTGGATAAATACAAAATATTGCAACAGATACGAAAGTTATTTTGCTGCCATTAAGAATCTAAATTACTAAATACACTGCACATAAAATAAAATTTAGACCCAGGTCCTTTATCAGCAGTAGAGTTCATTTGGTCTAAGCAAATTCATTACCAGTACACTTCAACTTCATTTGAATGAAGTCGATGGAGCCCCATCCTTGTTATATCCATTATTTTGGCATAACCTGTGCTGTTATAGTGAGGTTCTACTGTAGTAGAGTAGGCCAGTACTAATGTGAATGTGTGAAAACTTTGCTGAAGTACATACCCATTGTCACTGGTGTCACATTAAGGTGACGGAATTTCCGTTTCCCTTTATTCCCAATCCAACTGTAATGTTGGGTGCCCACATTATTAATCAGATAAGCTAAAATCCTTTTGGTGGCACTTGCTGCAGTATTTCTCACCAGGAACTGAAACTCCCAAAGCTGGAAAAAAGGAATGAAGGGGTATTTGTGTTTCATGCCAAGAATTCAACTCCTGAACAAATGGCAAGTTCACCAAGAAACTGTAGCTGGTGAAATCTGACTAAGTCAACAATTGTGGTTGTATTCTGCAACTTCAAAACAGAAGTAAGAAGTATAACAGAAGTAGCCAACATCTAATGCGTAAAAAACGATTCTATGCACATTACAACTCCTGCTCATATTTTTTGTGGCCCCAGAGGGAAAATAAAAATACGTATCGCACAAATGTAATAAAAAACCTTACACACCTTATCGAAAATACTTTATCACGCAAATTCAGCTGCCATAAGAAAGCAGCCTGAAAATATTGCACTTCCGACAATTTATCATGCAACTTCAAAAAATACAAGCATCCTACCCTGTATGCCTTGATACTTCAGACCCAACTTTGAGTTCCCTTCAACAAATTTGGTATTATTTGTGTTTATAGATGTGTACGGCACTATTCTGCAACTTCCTGTCAGTGCGGAAGTATTTCCTGTTTTCATGCATCAAAGCACTGAGCATATTTTGATCTCACAATATAGGGAAGCATAGCCAGCTTGCAAGTATTAATGACATCTGATCAGTCATTTTCAATTAATAAATATTTCATTTCAAAGTACACAATGGCCCGGGGTCTTACCAGTTGCTCTTTGACTTTCTTGGTGTCAGCATCAAATTTCTGAAACCCTTTCAAATCCTGGAATGCTCCTGGCACCAGGGCAGGTGTTTGCTCATTGCTGTCGGGAATGTGCACTGCTGACAACTTGTTAAGCCGGTCTTGTATTTGTTCAATCATGAGTCGCATCACTTGCAAACTTCTTAAGACTTGCTCTGGAATGCTAGGAGTGAATGTAAGAGAATGTGTGATGTAAGGCTTCTATGGAATCAGTAAAATATGATTACATAACCATAACACATAAAGTAATGCTAACTCAAAAATTTACGCCACAAAGGAATGGGATGAAGTGATAACACATCTTTTTTTCATAAAAACAATAAAGCTAGTTGAAACTAACCTGTCACACCTGCGTCCCTTATGGCTGCATTGCGCAGACTGGCATCTGAAAGCCAAATTTCAGGTGTCAGCCAAGTTCTCATACTTTCAATACCACAAACAGTAAATACCATGTGCAAGGTCTTTTACAAAGGGCTGTGATGTGCCACGTGAAACGAAGTTAAGAAGTGACCAATATTAATAACAAGTATTATACCCCTGTCACACGGCCAGTTTCAATGCCGATCAAGTCGAGGGTCTTCGAGATTCTCAATCACCATCGAACCCGAAGGAGTTGTGTCACCGCTACACGGCAAATCTCAATGGCCATTGAAATGGTTCTCGTGTCTCACGCTACGCTTGTGTTGCGCCACAATCGCTACTTTAGATTTTACAAAATAACAAAAATATTTGATAAATGTATACGAAATGCTTAAATACACGCATACGCGTATGTCGTTTAAAACCCTTTTAATTGCACGTACGCGAAGGACAGATGCAGACACTGCTGTAGCCACTCTAATACAAGACGAGTCAAAACCAAGCCAGTCCAACTGCGTCGGAGCGCTGCTTCGTTAGGTTTAGCACATGGGAAGTCTCCTTGATATCTGAAAAACAAAAGTGATTTGTCTCTTGAAACTTTATGCGAGGGTAAGAATGGGCAAATCGAAGGCGAATACAACAGCTTAGAACACGATATTGCTTTGAGGAATTAGCAACGATGTTGTTATCGCTGCGAAGCGGGCGGGCAGGGCGCCGCCGTGTTGTAAACGCAAAGTACGCAAAGACCGCAACGCCAAATTAATGCGCTTAAAACCGGTCTGATACAATTTTAGAATTATTGTACAGACTTCTTGCATTAAAGTCTAGGCGAATAATGTTTGTTCATGCTTTTGTACCATGAATGCGTCGTGTACGAAAGTGCGCTTGGCGCCGCTCGAAGCAACGCTAGCAACCTTGGGCAGCACTTGAAGGCCCTCGAAATCTCGATGGAGTTCCACGTTGCTCCGTTGACTCAATAGGCTATTGACTCGATCGCCATTGAAACTGCCCGTGTAGCAGCGCTCGATTGCCTTTGAGTCGATCGACGATCGGTTTGAGGGCCCTCGAAATGCCCGTGTGACAGGGGTATTAGTGACCATTATTCTGGCAGGCCTATTTTGTGCCAATGAAATTTGACATGCCTCAGCTCAGCAAACTAGATCATACTGACCTGATGTGCGTGGTGCTGGAAATTCTGTTGGCACTGCAGGATAGTTATCAAAGCAGGTGCGGCCTTCTGTAAGAATTCCTTTTGTTTTGATGGATTCAGCTCGCCCGAGTCTGATTCCACCAAAAACTGCTTCTGCTTAATTATGCGCCACCTCTTGTCTTCATCACTGGATGCCAGATCTGATGTAAACTGTGCTCGATCGAGGTGTCGCCTTGCAGCTTCATAAGTTGTGCAATAAAGTACAGACCTCGACTAGTAATATAGCATTCTGACATGTAAACACCAAACTGATATTCAGTGAGGCTAACTTTTAATTAAAGGGAATTAGTCAGCAGATATTGCAACAAAGCAAAGCTTCATTCATACCTGCAAATAGCTACGTCTCGACCCCTCCACAAGCTTTCCCTTCCCTAAACATAACAATGTGCTGGGCTCTAATAAGTAATGTAATAGAGTGAGCATTGCTGATGGCATACACACGCCATTCTTTGCAGAGTTAAAGCCCGGTGTGTCATCATTTTTACCATTTTGTTAAATCCTGTAATGAAAAATTTTAACAAGTTAACGGCATTTGGCAGCTGCACATGGAGTTATGGGTTAAATTCTCGGTCGTGGTGACAGCATTTCGATGGAAGCGAAATCGATAGCAGCGGTCAAAATGTGCACAACTGCACCCGGGCTCAAATGTCACTTATTGAGACGTTAAAACGCAATGACAGCTCTAAAATCAATTGCACAAGCTTTTACCCATGTCATGATCTCAACTTATTAAACAGAGGCAAAAAGCAAGCGTGTATGTACTGATAATATTCTCTCAAAACACACAGAAAAGGCCACTGTGGCCACATGTGTCACCCAGCCTGCATCCAGTTTGGCCACGGTTTTTACGAGCTTATTAATTCGCTCAGTCTTTCCGCCGGGCCAGGAACAGACGCCATCGACCCATGACGACAGCACAACTTTGACTTCTTCAGAGTTCAGAAACTCGACGGTGACAAACATGTAAAAAAAACGAAACAATCAATGGATTTTTTTATGTCACAAATGAGAGCTAGCTGGGACACATTTTTCTATTTTTTAGTCCCATTATGTTCTATGTCACATATGGGAGGAATATGACTGCATAGTACTCTCTCACCGCATGTTGAAGACACCAGAATAAGTCATTGAGAACCTGAAACAAACCTGCAGTATAACAAACTAAAAACGAGGGTCGAAAACAACAAACGAGAATGTTGGGACAGTTCCCGCAGCTTGTTCTGAGTGAATTATGAATCGCTAGCTCAAACTCCAGTATACCGCAGTGGTGGCCAAGTGGTTGAGTATCCGCCTCGCATGCTGGAGGTGTGGGGTTCGATCTCCAGTGCTGCCAGGTACCCACCGGTGATACAGTTGGTACAAGCTTTCCCCTGGTCTGGTGCTGGTGCTCGGACCACTTGGTGTTGGCTGAGTCAACGTGCTTGAAGGAGTCATATTCTTCCTTTGTGACCTGTTGCAACGATCAAGTCTTGTCATTGTGTTATTTTCATTTGTGTTGGTTGTGCAGGTGTGTTGTGTGCCTAGCTTCGTTTGTGTATGTGTGTGTGTGGCGCGCACGCACCCGACCAATAACGCTGTGACCAGGCCGAGCGTGACTGAGCAGATATGTGACTGGACAGTTCTGTAGTTTTTTGATGATATTCACAAGTGCACCATCCTTAGTTTCACCGCTGCAATCTTAGGCAACACAACTGCTGCTGGTAAAGATGCGTTGCACGTCTTTATAAATCTTTGTAGCAGTCATGCCTAAGGCTAAGAACAAACAAAACGTGTTTCTGTTGCACTGCAGTACCTCCAGTTCCCACAGATTGAACACGATTCATACGAAAGCCGGATTGACCAATTGAGCGAGCATTCAGGCTCTGAATTGGCTAACGCATCAAATGCCTTTGGTGAGGTTCCGGCCATAGCTGTGGACTTCCTAGCTGTTCCTAGCGAGGCAGAACATCATGTGCCACATGCAGCTGTTAAGCCTGTTGACTGGGACTTAATCACTGCTAATAATTCTGCAGGCACCAAAGAAGCCAGTCAGACCAGCCATGCAGAAGAACCCGAAATAGACTATTGTGGAAGCAGTATTATGAAAAGTCGTCAGAGCTGGGCTCTCTCACCACATAACACAGACTGCTGTAACCTCATTGCTAAAAATACTTAAAAAGCATCAGTGTTTCAATGAATTTCCAAGTGATGCCCGTGCCTTTTTGAAAACTCCTAGACTGCCCGGAGCCGAGATTGTTGACAGGGGTTCTGGCGAATACTGACATTTTGGTTTGTTCAGAGGTTTACAGCAAGCGCTCCAAACAGTGGACAAAGTGCCATCAACCATCTCTTTGTCCTTCAACATCGATGTCCTTCCTGTGTCTAAAATTTAATGTACTCAAATTTGGCCTATATTGTCACTAGTCGTCTGCACATTCTACTGTGAGTGAATGTGGAGAGATGGACGTCCACCTCGAACAGCGTGTAAACATACAATTCTGTGTAAAGCTTGGCAAGACAGCCACACATGTATGAGCTCCTTCGTGACGCTTACGGCAACGAGACATTATCACGGACGCGAGTTTTCGAGTGGCACAAGAGGTTTGTTTCGGGGAGAACGTCGGTGGAAGACTACACAAGGCTGGGGCGCCCGTCAACCTCACGGAATGAAAACAGCGTGGCTCGGATCAGGGAAATCATACAGGAAGACCGCACCATTACAGTCCGCATGCTATCAGATGCTCCCGACATTAGTAAGACAAAATGCCACCAAATTTTGCGTGAGAACTTGGGGAAACGAAAGCTTAATGCCAGACTTGTGCCGCACTCCCTTACGCAGGACCAGAAGGACACGTGGGCATCAGTGAGCGCTGATTTGCTCTCCGAGGCAGAGAAGGATGCTGCATTCGTCGACAGCATCATTGCTGAAGACGAAACATGGTGTTTTCAATGCGATCCTCAAACAAAGAGGCAGAGCGCTGAATGGCGGTCCACAAGCTCTGCGGCTTCGAGAAAGGTGCGGCGACAGAAGACCAAAACAAAGACGATACTGACAATGCCTCCAGCTCCTCCTGCGTCTCCTCTTCATCCGGGGGGGAGGGGGGGTGCCTTCTATGTGAATTCATTCCACAAGACACCACTGCTTAGCAGACAGTTTCAGCAGACCATGTATTGGCGCAAATTGCACGGTTACTAGGTACTGAGACACAAGAATAAAAACAGCAGTACCAAGAGGGCAAGATAATACAAGGTGCATCACTCGAGGTTGCATTTGTTACCTTCCTGACTAAAAGAAAAACCACAATGAGGTCAACAATGTACACAAGTTGTTAGGTGTACATATCAAATGACTAAAAATTCACTTACCAGCTGGAGAGCGTGCCTCTGCCTGCTGCAGGCCGCTCGTTCCGGGTACATCCCCAACGGACACACGGGGCTGGTTCTGCAAGAGGCACAGTGCCCCACATTTAGGCACTAGTCTCTCGAAGTTCATTCTGTGTGTGCATTGCTCGCAGTACATGTCCCCGAGGTTGACATTCATTATCCTTCATTAGCCTCCACTATCATTCCCCCTTTATTATTAGTAACGTCACCACAGCTTATCACATACCTGGCAGGAGGAAGAGAACATTGGAGCTGCGACGCCTTGCACAACGCCTGGCTACCACAGCTTGCAAACACGGCCTGGCAGCCCCGGCAGCCTGCCGCCTCCAGTGCCCCTGCGACATGATGCGGAGAGACATATTCAAGGGCCATTCGACAGACCGTTCTAAAGTTCTGAAAACAACATATTTTGGTGATGAGGATGGAACCCGGGCGCTATATTCATGAGGCGTTGTCGCAAACTTTTGGGAACGACGACTCGGTACAATACGTCACCTCGGTACAATACGTCCTGCAGGATGGACAACCCCGCGGGTGGGAGATAGTATGGCTTGAGATTATGTGGCAGGGATTTCTTGTCAGGCCATGTTGCAGATGTAAACTGCATGGCCTGTGCAACAATCTTGTCGATGGTTGTCTCTTGTAGCTCTTGTAAAGTAGAGATGAGGATAGCAGGCAGACGAAATCACCACCACCTGCGTCAAACTGATTTGACCCACTGCATGATGTGGTCAGTAAGGGAAGGCGAGACAAGGCATCCACAACAGAGCTTTCATTGCCTGTACAGTACCCTACAGTGATGTTATAATACAACAGGCGAGCTGACAGACGTGAAATTCGCAGTGGGCGATGTCCTGTTCTTTTTGTCGACAGCAAGGTGACAAGTGCACTTTGATCAGTTCGCAGAACAAAAGGCCGGCCCCACAAGTACACGTGCCACCGTTCACACGCCCAAACGCAAGCTAAGGCCTCATGTTCGCCAACCAATTACTTTCTTGAGGTGTCAAGGTACGGGAGGTAAACATAACGGTTTGCAGGAAATGGGCGTTATCTTGCTTTCATGCTTTCTTCTTTCAAATGATGCATTAGACATTAAAATTCATGGCTCATCATGTGGTATTTTCCTATGACTGCTAAATAAATATAAATGAACTTCTCTCATGCTGTTTTGGTTCATCAACCGAACGATGGCTATGACGTGTAGTTGACTTTTAGGTCACGTGAGGCACAAAAAAACGTTCAATATAAATCACTACAACACTCACACCACTCTGCTTCAATACCTGGAATGATAATAAATGATGCATGAGCAGTTACATTCTTATATGACCAATTTTTAAGGCGAAAGCCTTTAATGGCTCTTGCTCGCGTCTATCCTTTTGTCCGTTACACTCCAACTCAATAAGAAGAAAAACCTTTGTGCACAATGGAATCCGAACGACCATCCTTCCGGCCCACAGCCGAGCGTGGTAACGACTACGCTACTTCCTGCCAATGCATAACTTTTCCTTGTCTAGGACACTGGAGAGTGTTTGCGGAAAGGCGTCGAATCAGATGGATGCTTCCCAAACACCCTCTAGTGCCTCCAGCATTTAAGATTCACAAACAGTTTTGTACTTAATTAACATGCTAACCATACATCAGTGACACAAGCAGCAACACTGCGTTAAAGGCTTTCGCCGCACCGCACTTTAGGTCAACAAAGTGTCCCCTTGAACTTTTTTTCTGTGCCACGTGACCTAAAGGTCAACTGCACGTCACAGTCATCGTTCAGTTGATAAAACCAAATCAGCCTTAAGAAGAAATTCAATTATAAATCATTTGGCAATCGTAGGCGAATATCACGAGGTGATCCATGTATAATAACGTCTAACGCATCACTTGAAAGAAGAAAACATGCCAGCAAAACTTATCTATAGGCCTTTAGAATGGTAACTACAACAACAAAACAATGACAGCAGCACATATTTCCGCAATGTGCACTCTACCCTGCCCGCAATACTGGTCCACAAAGATGCAAAAATGGCCCGGTTGTCACTCTTGCAGTGGCCATTAATTATGGAGCTCCCATGGTGCAGACGGCTCTTTTGGAGAATTTGGCCTTCTGTGCAAGCAGTATGCTTGTACTCACCTCCTGCAAGGTCAATGCAACACTCTTGAATGATGGCACCAGAAAAATGGACCCTCTGTCAACAAATGCAGGGACGCAAACAAGGAAAAATAGCTTTGTAAAGTGGGACAAGCTTGAAACTCAAGATCCTCACAAGCTGAGAGGAAATCTCAATGCTTTCTTAATCATTGCAGGATGAAATTTATGGTGTAGGTAGTACACGTAGGTGCACTTTGCAAGGATGTTTGACTCCAGATGCACGAAACAACGTGGAGAATTCTGTATTTTTTACCTATGTGAAGCTCTTTTGGATCAGCAGGCGCCGTGCCTGCATGCCCGATGCGCTGTCGACGAGGTCGTCAACAGGTGGCAGGTACAGTGGTCTCCTTGCAGCTGCCGTGGCGGTAGTGTTCAGTGCAGCTGTGGTGACAGGGGGCTGCGGCTCCTTCATCAAGCAGCCAAAGTTATGAAGTGCTGCACAGGCTGTTATTATGCACGCCGCCTTCTCTGGCTTATGCTGCAGCCCCATGTCCAGGCAAGGGAAGCGGCGCTTCCACACTCCAAATGCCCTTTCGACACTTCCTCGTCTTGATGTGGGCTTTCTGGTAGCATAGTGAAAGGGCTCTTCACAATAGTGGAAAGAGTCCGAACCAGTTCGTCAAATACTACTTTTGACAGACCTGTAAAGAAGCGGAAGTGACTTGGTGCAAGCGTTGAGTATGCACTGAATATAGTCTGGCAAGCACTGTCTGCAGTGACCGGGGCCTGCCTGCCAGTGGTTGCATACAAATGGTCATGAGCAGCCGCTGGCTCCACTTGAGTTCCTTTTTCTGATGTTTCGGTAATCTTGCATCTGCAGCCACAGGCCAAGCAGCCATCAACGAGACTCTCAGCTCCTTCTCTCCTGTACAACGAAGGATGTGGAGGAAAGTGAGACACAATATTTAGCATAGTAGTATGAGCTAACAAGCACACAGAATAAAATTACCATGCCGTGCAACGGTTATACTACAGGGAAATAAATAGAGTGTTCTGGCTGTATAATTGCGGT